>NC_044911.1:6494548-6564548 GCF_001633185.2 Quercus lobata | reverse complement strand
ACCAGAAGCACTTGAGAGTGTAAAGGCTGTCCTTGCAAGCAGTGAGATTGAGCACAAAGCAAAAACCAAGAAGAAAGTAGTTCCTCGCAAAGCTGCTGGCCAAGCTTGGGAGGACCTAACACTAGCAGATTGGCCAAAAAGTATGAATTATTTTTCCCTTCTCTTACTCACTATGTGTTGGTACTTAATTTATATGATACTAGGGCCAGATCTATTGATCTATAATGGGCATAGGCTAATAGTCATAATTTTCTAACCGATTTTTTTTCACAAAATTTTTTATAAAACTCAATTCCTTCAGCAAACCAAGTCTTACTCATGTTATCCTTTTATAACATTTGGTTTGATTCTCTTATGATGATACTATGATAGTAATGTGGGAATTTAATAGTAATTTTTTTGTCTTAATACTGAGCAAAAAAATGAAGTTACTATGTTTGATTTTTATTTTATATAAATTGGTAGAGTTTATGTTTGATTGAACTTGGATTAGTTGAAGGTTTTTTCACTAATTCAGTTTGCTGTGTATGTGCTATACTTAATTTTCTTTACTGAATTTAATGTGAAAAAAAAAAAATGTTTTCTTACATGTGCTATCCTCGATTCAGTAAAAATGTTTTCTTTACTGAATTTATATTCAATTTATTTTCCATTTTTAAATTATTCTATCAAGCTCACAAATTACAATTTAGACCTTGATATTAAATTCACTTACAAATGAACATGAATTTGCTATGGTTGTCAACTATGAAGACTTATTAGGAAAAAAGAAAAAGTTCAGCTATTTAGTTAGAATTCTTTTTTATCATTGGTTGTGTAATACTCCATTTTCGGCATTACATAACTGGCATTGCATGTCATGCGTCACGACAGCTATTTCTAAACATTCTATATTAATTTCATATAAGTACCAACTTAGGGGTGTCTCGGTTACATATTTTGAATGGAAAAGTTGTTGGCGTCTCTACAACACAATTAATTCAGCAGGTAAGGATCTCTCTCATCAACTAGAAGACAAGTTTGAAAAGTAGGGGAAAGAAAGAAAAGGAGTGGCTCCACCAGCTGTTACGAATAGGAAAAAGAACAAGAACAGTCTGACAATATGAAATGAGTACATACTATAAAGTTCAACTAAATTGGCTGATGAACTTGGATATAGTGTCTAAAAAGATTATTAGATCTTTTTTTTTTCTTCCAGTGCTAGGACAGTAAGTAAGCTATTTGATAATTCAGACTTGGTAAGAAAAGTAACTTAAGATCTTAAAAAAGCTACTGAAACTTCAAATTGTCATAATATTCCAAGTTTCATTGTGTTTCATAAATGTTTTATAAGAATACAAAAGGATATCAATCAAAAACTAGCACTGAAATGTTGTCATAGTGTTTGGGTTTTTATTCCCATCAAATTACATTTCAAGGATTGTTGTGACTTGAGCCACATTTTTTAAGGAAGTTGAACACTCTAGTGTTTGTGTCCTTAGTTTGTTTAATTCTTTGGTTTTGTAAGGTTGAATTTAATCCACCATTTTATTGGCTTTATTCCATGCCAAATTTGCTTGTATTTCAGCATTTAGTAACCCTGTATTTAGGTGGGTTTGTTGTAAGAGTAGTGAGTGAGATAGAGTGTTGATTGCTCAAGAGTGTGCAAGAAAACAGAGACTTGCGGCTTGCTCTCGCGGGTAGCTCGCGGCTTCAAGCCACCAAACGCAGCACACGTGCCAAGCATGCCAGAAGGTGAACAGTAATGCTAGCTGAAGCACTACAGGACAAAACAAGACAACTGGGCATACGGTTATCTCGCGACTTAGTCAAGTCGCGAGGCCAAGCCGCGAGCCACCCCTGTTTTGTAAAACCTGACGTTTCACATTCCTCTTTCACTCCAGTATAAATACCCCTTATACCCACAAATGTATGAGAGCTTCTAGAGAGAATTTTGAGAGAGAAAGCCTAAAGAAAAACAAGATTGATTCACCAACAATCTATACATTAGAGTCTCTTCAAATTCCTCAACTCTCTTCCTCTCCATTGTCAAATCCTTGAGAGGCATTTTACCAAAACCTTGTTCTCACCATATTCATCACTGTGAGAGGGTTGTTTGGTTTGCTAGGAAGCAGTCAGGAAGGAACCAATCTACATTGGTTGATGCTATGGTCTAGTAGAGGAATCTGGGAAGCTAGAAAATAAAAAGGTTTGGCGCAACCTCGTTGGAGCAAGAAGCTTGGAGGGCTTAGGTGCACTTGGTAGATTAGGCTTGGAGGGTCTATTGCTGTCCTTGTATCCCAACTACATTTTCTAGTGGATTGTTTACCGCTTGGAGGGCAGCGGAAAGGTTTTACGCCGAGGGCTTTGGTTTCCTCTTCGATAACACATCGTGTGTTGTCCTTATGTTTGCATCTCTCTTCCTTTTATCTTTGCCTTTTATTTTCTACTGTGGATGTGATTTATAATTGGCTTAGATTGATTTCCAATTCTGTTTATAGCTTATGTTCGTTTTCCTGCACACTAGTTGTTTGACATAAAGCTTGAATTGGTTAATTTGTAAATTGGGGGTCTAAACGTTCAAGGGTGTTTATACACATATTTGAACTTTCAAGATGCAACCTCCTTAAAGTTTAAGGGTGTTAGTCCATTTTACCCCCCAAAAAAAATTATTATATAAAAAAGAATAATAACCTAGGGTCAATTCAAGAAATCCCATAATTCCGTAAGTTTTCTATTCGACTTAGTGTTGATTTCAAGCAACCTTGCTAAAAATCTTGTACCTCGACTATTAAGATAAATCTAGAGTTGTAGAATAAAATATGCATACTTCCTCATAGTTGTTTAAGTGTTTGGAGAAAAAAAAAATATATGATAGTGTATATAAAAGGGTCTTATAGTCTATGGTCTTTATCTCATATATATATATATATATATATATATATATCCATTTGATGGAGACACAAGCTATATATATAGGCTAAATTAAGGTCCCTTTTAGATTAAGATTTGTTCCATTACTATTCTTCCATCAAGGAGTTTAAAACTTGTAATTTCAAGGTGTTTATTAACCAAGAGTGTTATACCAATTGAGAGTTACCTAGAAATTGTTATTCATCGTAATGTCTTTCACAAATAAAATTCTTATGACTTGAGTTTTCATTTATCACTTAAATGTGGGTCACAAAGTCTTCTCAAAATCTTATGTTCTCCCACTTGGCCCACATGACATTTAAATAACTTGATAAGTGATATTCATTTAATATGGCTATGATATTACCCATGTCAACTAGTTGTGAAATGCTCTCACTCAAATAAAAAATCCAATACATGAATAATGGTAGTAAAACCCTTAATTGTAATGAGTACTTCCTTCTATGTATTATAATATATGGTAATCCTTATATGAGTAATTTATGAGCCATTAATTCTTTGTGAATAGATTGCCTATTAGCCATTCGGGTTCTCCTTTATACATCCCCACAAATATATCATCTTTATATATATCCACAAATATAATTAACTTAATAAATATACTTTATGTGCACAAGATAAAAATCATACATTTTCTTCTCCAAAAATAACCAAATATGTGTCAAAAACATAAAATAACAAGAGAAATAATTAAACACCAGATGAGCTAACAAGTTCCATATGTCCAAAAGACTTTTATACTGCTTTGCCAGCAAACATTTAGTTATGAAGCTAGTACATTTACAACTTCTAGGTATACAAAGCAGTTTAACACATAGCAGTGTGAGTGAGATTAAGGAAGAGAGTAGTAGTACAAACGAGATCATTGAGGTCAACAATCATGGATTGGTACGTACGGAAATGATCAAATAAGAGTTTGAGGTAAGTAGTTTGTATTCCTTTGATCTTAACTTGGAAGATAGCATGTGTGTTGGTCTGGGGAAGAGTAAGTCAAGCATGGAAGTGCTAGCTTGTATGTTAAAAATTTTTGTCGTAGCCATTTACGAGTATTTCGAGTCCATTTGGGAACATCTTATTTAGTTGAAATTGAAAACTTTTTGCTAAAAATACTATAGATGGGACCCATGAAATAGTAGAAAAAATAAGCTAAATAATAGCAAAAATAAACAAAATAGTAAAAAAATTTGGCTTTTTAAGCCAATACCAAAAGCAACCTTTGTGTATGAAATAAGTTAAAATATTAGTTGAAGGGGAAAGGGGTGTTAGTCCATTTTACCCCCCTAAAAAAAAGAAGAAGATTTATTAGAATTTTTTTTATAACAATAATAACCCGGAGTCAATTTAAGAAATCCTAGAATTCCTAAATTTTCTATTGCTTAGTGTTGATTTTTTTTCTCAAAAAAATAAAAACGCTTAGAGTCAGTTTAGGAACGGCTTATTTAGCTGAAACTAAAATTTTTTTGTTGAAAATACTGTAAATAAAGATATAAGATAATTGAAATAGTACAGTGAGACCCATGAATATTTTAAAAAAGTGTTGTGGGATCCGTAAGTAGTAGCAAAAATAAGCTAAATAGTAAAATAAACTAACTTTAAATTCTAATCCCAAACATAACCTTAGTGTTGATTTTGAGAAACCTTACTAATAGTGGCGAAGTCAGAAATTTTTCTAGGAGCTAAACTAAATATACTCATATTCTTTTTTATTTTTTTCCTTTTATTTTTTTGAGAAAAAGAAGAAAGGAGATATAACCATGTTCTTAATAAAAAAATAAAAAATAAAAAGGCATTATTGTACAAGTTAACTTTAACTCTTCAAAGGCCCATAGTTCGGCTTTTTTGGGCCCAAAAGGCACGATTGCAATTTTTGCGTTTGGTCTCGTATTGGACCATCAGGCAATACAAAAACACAGCAAAAAATATTCTCTCATGGGGCAAAATGGCCCATTACCATTAATTTTGGAAATAATTTGCCCAGAAACACTGTTTCCGAATAATGGTGCTATTTTTTTCTGGTACTCGAGCTCACCAAGCTCGAGTACCATATTTTTTTAATCCACCCTGGCCTGCTGACATGTGAGGTACACAGCCCTAAAAACACACTATTATCTCTCACTTCTCACTCTCACCCACCCAGAACACACTCTCACTCTCACTCTCACTCTCACTCTCACTTACACCTAAACATACAAACCCCAAACCCTCACACCATCGGCGGCAGAAAACCCGTTGGCGTCAGAAGACTTTCATTGGCAGCGACCTCTCAACTCTCTCACTGTCTTAAGAGACTGAAACGACGTCGTTGTGATCTGTTTCGCGTATCGATGATGGCCGGGGGAGCGGAATCGTGGTCTCTGTCACCGTCGCCGCCTGAGGGAAGAGGGGAAGGGAAAGTGGTGGTTGTTGGAGGAGCGATGGTAATGGACTTTCCGTTGGATGACAGTGGTGCGACGGCGTTTTCGTCCTCCTCTTCTTCTTCGCCCTTTCTCTGCCCAAATTGCCTCGCAGGCTTCGCCAGAGACTCTCGGGGTCGAAGTCCCCGCAGAACTGTACTGTCGAAGATATCGAAGCGAAGCTCCGCCACGCCGATCTTCGCCGCCAGGTCTCTCTCTCTCTCTCTCTCTCTCTCTCTTTATGGTGTGGTTCTTGGTTTGTGAAATTACTTGGACTTAACTGAGCCAATTAATTCTTTAGGTGGTTAAAGATTTTTGTTTTAAACATGCTAATTAGTTAATTATACATTTTGAAGACTTATTAATCTGAATTTCATTTATAGAAAATCTTCAGAGATCACCAAACGGTGTGATCGTTTCATAAAAGTTGGTACAGTCTGTAATTTTCTCAGGAGCCAGATCCAAATTTTGATTTTTTTTTTCTTGGTAACCAAACATGGTAATAGGATTTGGATATAAGCTTCCTGAATCTCAAAGAATTATGGGTTATGTTATTTATTTATAAATAAATTTTTTTTGGGAGGTTACAAGTTAAAAGCTTTGTATTGAAGGTTTTTTTTTTTTTTTTGGGGGGGGATGGGGGGTTTGTTAGGTAAAGGTGGGTGCTTCTTCTATTTGAGTTTTTTCTGTTTTGCACTTTCTGGTCTTTCCTTTTCACGTCTAGTGGGCGTTTCTTTGTTCCATTTTCAAATTATTTTGCTTTTTAACATTCTTTCCTTTTAAAAAAAAAAAATGATTACTTGTTGAATTGAATTTAAATTATCCCTTACTTTTTCAATAAGAAATTTAGTTTTGTACCCATTTTTTAAAATAGTTTTTTGTAGTCACTATCTTTATTTCCATGAAAAAAATTCACTTTGTAGGCATTTCTGTGTTTTCATTTTCTGAATCCTACATTGGTTTTTTTTAATTGTTCTTAATCCCTCTGAATAGTGAATCTTACATGAGCTTTATTCTGTCATGTTGTTTTGGGTGCAGCTATACTATGAGAAATTGTCAAACAAGGCTCGAGCGAAGCCCAGAAGCCCATCACGGTCCTCATCTAATGAGGAAGATCTTGGTCAGCGCCTTGAAGCGAAGCTCCAAGCTGCTGAGCAGAAGAGGTAATATTTTTGTATTGCATAACTTATTTTTCAGCCTTTTGAAAATGGGGTTGTTTGAGAAAGCTTCACCTAGGAAAAAATTGAAGTTTAAAAAAGCTGTGCTCTGAAAAAGTGCGGTTAGAAAATGCATGTTTGCATTACCAAACATGCATTTTGAGATCTTTGACTTTGACCAAAATGTCAAAATTTTCAAAATGGACCTATCCTACTCAGTTTTTCGAGTAGAAAAATAGAAAAATTAATTGTGGTAGCGTACCTGTGCATTAGGCTTAATGTTAATATCTCGTTGACATGGATTTTGGGGAATTATTTCGTTAAGAAAATAATATAGTCTAGATTTTCCTTGTGACCTATAGTATTTGGTGTTGGATGGCTATAAAAAGCTCAAGTTTTTGTCGCAACAAGAACTCAAGCAAACCCTCACTCTTCTGCCCCAAAACTTGTGATTTTCTAACCTTTCTTTTATTTTTTTTTCTTGTGTTACCCAATTAGTAATCCATTATGGGCAGCAAGTTGGTGCTGAGTACAGTACAACAAAGTGAGCTGAGCGTGTTAACCATGTCCGACCTCGACATCATGAACCACATTTACGCAACCCATGTTCATGGTGACGAAAAGTTTGATGTTGAGTCTCTTTTCGTTCTCGTTGAAAACATCCTTCAGCATGCCACCCTAATTGTTGAGCATGTTGCACTGGTACACTACCATAATTCTTTATTAGAAGAAGATGCTCTCTCTCTCTCTCTTGTTTATTTTCTTTTTCCTAAAACGGAATTTTAACTTGGACTGAAGCATTCCATAGTTTGGAATACACTATAGTGAGGTAGGGTAGCCATTACTTTTGCCAAAGAAATTGAAAAACCACTTCAGCCTTAACGAAGTGGAATAAGCACACAAGGTTGCTTTACATTTTTGTTTCTTTAAAATGAGGGATATGTAATGCAAGTCCATTTTTGGGGACTTGTCTGTGGAGGAGGATGCCAGCAGGTATGATTCATCCTTATGTTTCTGCGTCTTGATTCATTTACAAATACATTATATTCTCATTCCTGTTATATGATGACATTACCCGGTTCATCAGCCTCCAGTTTGAATATGGCATCTTGAAAATACATTTGGTTTTCATGTTTGACAGTGATGATATATCTTTGGATGGACTAGAGCAAGAACTGGAAGAATGCAAAAATGACGATGTAAGTAATTCCATATCATTTCCTTTGAAAATTCATTCCTTTAGATATATATTTTTTATCAACGGTCCTTTAAGCTGCAATTCTTTATTTATTTTATTTCTTTTGCTTTTTCCTTGTACATTTTAATCGTGTTTTATTATGTAAATTGTTTTCAGTTGCTTACCGGAAGAATGCTTTCATGTTTATTTTTAGAGGTTTATATATTTATGACCCCCGTCTCTTTAATAATGTAGGTAGTTGCAAACATACTATCTGAAGGTACACAATTAAGGGAGTATACAAAGGGGGTTGAGAACAATTTACGGAAAGTTGAATTGGACTCGATTCAGGTTTGTGATTACTTAACGAAATCCTTTTTTGCCAATCAATAGTTTTATAATTCATAGAGACATGATTTATTTTTGTAAACTTTCTTACTAGGCTTTGCTTTATTTTAACCGGAAAATTGTCTCACGTAGCTCATAGTTCTATGAAGTTCACAACATAAAAGTGTTTGATGCTTTGTTGCCAGAAATCCTATAATTATCCATATAAAAAAAAAAATAGTGTAAAGAGGCTTCTCTTCTATGTCAGGAAGTCTTCTTTGTAATAGCTTGGTTCTCCACTTCTACATCATATTATATTGTGCAAAACTTTTTCTTCTTCTTTGATTCGTAAGTTTACATGCAATTAGTGAGTTTTGGAACCCAAAACCTTACCCTCCACCCTTTCTTATTGAGGAGGAGGTGCCGTGTTAGCTAGAGCCCATTAGCCATATTGTGCAAAAACTTTGTGGAGCATTGCTTCCTTTTGGAAAGCTTATTGTCATGAGATCATTTAGTTGGTGATTTGGGTGTCGGCTCACCATCACTGTTTTTTCATAATGAATTATGGAAAGTTGGTTTTAGTGTCTCATGAGACACTTTTTGCTGAATGTTTTGTTAGTATAGTTATCCAAGTTAAAACTAGTGGTGATTAACAAATAGACCATACAGTTATTGGATTGTGATTTATTTGTGTGAAGTTTTGAGAAGCTTTGGTATCAGATCTGGAAGTTTATATTATCGTACGTATCAGCCCTATATTCTAGTACTTTCATATTGCCCAAGTTTCATGCTACTGTCATTGTTTCCTTGTGCCAACTTTCTTTGACTAGTTAGATTTTGGACCAAATATATCTTTTTCTGTCCCACCCTTTGTCAATTAACTGCATGGCTCTGTTATCATTTTTATCCTTGTACTCCAGACACATTCTCATTCTCCTAGAGTTGGCAAAGTAAGCCCTACCTCATCTAGTTAGGCTTGCTTGTCTAGGTAGCCTGCATTTAAGGTTATAATAATTAGGTGTAGCACTCGGAGCTAATGGGCCATGAAGGAGGACAGTTTTAGTGACATACACTTTGGGGGCCTTTGGTTTGCCGTGATGTTCAATTACGCCATAATATTACGTTATTGTAATCTTACATTAATGTAATCTCAATACAAGAATACAACATTACATTGTTTAGGAAGGTGATGAGATTAAGATGATGTGATATATTTTGTAATTTTAAATTATAGTAATGTTAGAAAAAATAAAATAAATCAAAAACT
Source organism: Quercus lobata (assembly GCF_001633185.2). Classification (NCBI taxonomy): domain Eukaryota; kingdom Viridiplantae; phylum Streptophyta; class Magnoliopsida; order Fagales; family Fagaceae; genus Quercus; species Quercus lobata. Next base: position 6,555,314 of record NC_044911.1, on the reverse strand, counting down.
TTAATGTCACATCATCGTAATATGCATCACATCAATGGTACATCATAGCGAACTAAACGCCCCTTCGTGATGAGCTCTGGTTTATGGTTATTTTTTGGTCATTATTATTAATTAGGTATTTACAATTCTTTAAAATGGTTGTTCTAATTGTGTTGGACATTTTAATTTGTTCTCCTTAGGTTTTGAGTTTGACCAATTTAAAATAGTTCAATTTGTTACTGTTAGCTTGTGTGCCATTATGAATTTTACAGTTGGCCCAAACTTGCCCTAAAATTGTTAGTTTCCAACTTTAGTTACCTTAAGTGTCGCTTTGGCCATGGCATGTGCATGATCATATCTCCTAAGTGAATAGTTGGAGAAGCATCAGATGTTGCAGGTTGTCTCAATTTATGTGTATGGGGAAGGTGTGCTTGAGAGCATGTGTATGCACATCAACTAAGAATAAGACTTTTTTGACTTGTTAGATTGCTCATCCTTTTTGTTGTATTGCTCTTCTGTGGCACTATATTAGATTATAGAAACAAGATTTATTTGGTAAGAATTTAAATAGAAAATGTGTGATTGGTTTATTTTTTATTTTGATTTTTTTTTCATTCATTGGTAAAGATTTGTTTTTTTTTGATAGGTAATTCATTGGTAAAGATTTGTGTCGCAGAGATACCTTCAGAATCCTTTTTGAGTACTCTTTTATTATATATTTTATAAAGATTAAATGTTTTTTATTGCATTAAAACTTCTTCTTCAACGTTGCAAGATTACATAAAAGAAAGTGATAATTTAGTGTCGCTTCATGATCAAATTCGTGAATGTGATAGAATCTTGTCACAGATGGAAACTCTCCTCAGTGGATTTCAAGTATGTTGTCCCTTACTTTGCAATAAGCAATTATTTACTTGCTTGCAGCTTCATTGAGACTGTTTCTCATTTGTTTTATACTGATAAAATATATTTTGATGGATATACACAATTGATCACCCTCTAATAAAACATATTGGCTGAAAATGTAGTTGCATATATCTTTGTCACTTTGCAATGATCATAATTTTTTTTTTTTTTAAATTCTTGTATATGTTGACAAAATTATATACATTGTTTTTGCTCAGGGACAAGATTATATGCATTCTTGATTTTAGTAGTAGTTCCTGGATATAAATCACTACCTCACATAAATACCATAAGTTATACATGTTTTCCATTAGTCTATGGTAGTAAAATTTCCCTTTTTCCCAATGCTGGTTACTTTTTGCAAGTACGCTATTTATAAGCTGAAAAAGATTGTAGGAATTAACTTTATATCACTGCTGCTTTAAGGATGTCATAACTAGTGCAGTCATTTTTTCCCTCTCCTATACATCCATTTGTCAAAATTGATAGTGTTTTTAATTCAACTGTTATATGTAACTAAGGAGAATATGAATCACAAACTTTAGATGCATTTAATGGTATAAAGGCTCTTTTTGTTTAACTTTCTTTTTACATTGATTCTTGCAGAATTATTTGTTGTTGTGTTGTTTTGTTTTTTATCCTCTTCTTTTAGTTAAACCCCAGGGTTTGAATTCTACTTTTCAATGAAGGTTTTCTCCTACCTCTTTTTGTCCCAGGTTGAAATTGGTTCCATAAGTTCAGACATAAAAGTCCTCCAAGAGAAGTCTATGGATATGGGCCTGAAGCTTAAGAATCGTAAGGTATCATTGTTTGTATGAGTAGCTCCGCTTCATTGTTTGTTTGGAGTTTAAATTTTGAGAACCACAGAAACATGCTTGTATATCTATTAGATGTTAATGACCGCTAGTTAGTAAAACAAAAACATAAGAAAAATTGTATTTGTTTGAAGTTCCTCTTAGGGGTTATATGTGCTTTTTCAATGATATTTTGTGGCAACAATTTCTCAGCAGGGGATAAAGCTAGCTGAGTAATGATTCTTCAATTGGTGATTTGTGATATGACCTAGTTGGATTGCATTCCTTGTCTTTTTCAATGACAAGTTTCTTTCTCTTTTAGATTTATGCAGTTTTTGTAATTGATTGTCTACACCAGTATATCTCCCGTATACTTGGGTGACTCTTTTTTCTGATTTATATAATCTTATTACTTATCAAAAAAGAAAGGGTACCATTTTTGAATTATTATTGAGCTGTTTGTTTTTGTGCTGTGATAACATTTTACTTCTTTTTGGAGTTAAAAGAACACAACCGAAAAAAGTGTGAAAATGTGGGGAAAAACTTTTTGGAAGTTTTTATGTCTGAACAATTTTCCTGGAAGTGGGCCATTTGAGTAATGCCAAAGTGACATCTCTAAATTATTGTTTATAAACCTTTCCGTTTTTCTTATGTTCTATACAATATATGATTGTTCTATGTTCTATAAACAGTCGGCAGAATCAAAATTGGCAAAGTTTGTCGAAGACATTATAGTCCCTCCAAGGATGGTTGACATAGTTGTTGACGGAGAGGTATTTCTAATTTTTGTAGAGCCTGCTTTTTTACTGTTATTGTCATAATTGCTATTATTACATGTTTGTTGTAGCTTTCAAACTTGCTCACAGATGGTCTTGGCTTACAAACTTGCTCATTGTTGTCCTCATCCAAAACGTTGTTTTGTTTATCCTTCGTTTACATGTCCGTTACTTAAAAAGAAGAAGAAGAGTTTCAGTGATTTACCCATCCAATGAGATTATTAGGACTTTGGTTATTCTTTAATGTTTGGGAATTGAATTATGAGAAAAGCATTGATACATTAATCTAAGAGAGGTCTATTTGTGCTTCATTTATTTTGGTTTACATTTGCCTTAATTAAGAAGGCTCCTTTTTTAATATTTTGCTACAAGCTTTACCCTTTTGCCTTGATACCAATGACATCAAGCCTTGGATGGCAGAATGGGATTTACATATGCTCTTTTATGCTTGATTTATATCATTGTTATGTCTTTGTAAGGCTTGCTAGGTTGGTTTGAGGGAGAACTTAATGTGTGGAAAAATGTGTTTACTTGAAATGATTAACTGTTGCTCATGTTCTCTCTCGCCCCTCCCTTATTGTATTAGTGATTCAATCATTGCATGATGGGTTACTTATCAAAAAAAAAAAAAAATCATTGCATGATGGGGTTATTGTGGATTGATTGTGGAAAGATCTGGTCATCTGCTTCATTTGCTGCCCATCTTTTTTGATTAAATTGCAACTTAGAGTAGCACTTTCTAGATGTTTTATGCTTATATACATGATTTAGGCTCTTTTGATATTCACATTATAGGTTAAAGTTGATTTGTTAATATGCAGGACATATCTATAACACAATTGAGCTACAACATACGTCCTTGAATGTGCATGGTGTACAGTCCATGTTACTTCCTGGTTAACATAGTGATTTGGGAGATTTTTGTGTTCCATTTCTTTTATTGCTGTTAACATACTTGCAGTGGAATTTGTCCAGGTCAATGATGAATACATGAGAACTCTTGAGATTCTGAGTAAGAAGCTGAAGTTTGTAGAAGTGGATCCTATGGTCAAAGCTTCAAAAGCTCTGAAAGACGTTCAACCTGAGCTTGAAAAAGTTAGGCAGAAAGCAGTTTCAAAGGTTATTGACTAGAATTACCGGATGCTTTGGTTGATGATGATTATTCAATTTCTTGTGTTATTGTATGTTTTAAACCTACCAAAATATTAATGTGAGAGCCCCTCTACAATGTCATGCATATCATATACACTAATCTGCCCATGTACATATTTGGATACAATATTGTTTGTATGGACTGTTTAATTATCAATTAGTAATAGCAGTCCTTATTGTGCACAAGAAGAATCCCAAGCTTGTGACTTGATGAGTTAACACTCTTGTGACCATTTCAATCATATATGTTAGAAAGGACTACAATTTGACATCTGTAACTTGAATAGAGTTGGTTAGTAGTACCTAGGTTTGATACTCTAACATAATTTTGTTGACTGAATATTAGTTTTGGTCAACATTTTAATCTATATTTACTGATAATCAGCTGTTTTTAGTTTGCTTCTTCAACTGAAGTTAGAGTTTTGAGGTAATTGCTAAGGTCAAAGATTTCCTCAAGGCCAAGGGTAGGGATAAAAGGTTTTTTTCAACAATTCTTGTCTTAGTTAGCTTCAACAGAAGGTAGCCAATCCAAATTTCATTCATTTGATAAGGATTCAACATGTACATTGTATAGTATTGAGGCCAGAATGTCTTATTAATCAAAATTTGAATAGTGACCATTTTGTACTGAGAACCTTTTAGAATTATAGTGCAAGTCAATACATTTTAACTTAATATCACCTATGCCTTCTCCCCAACCTCTGTGGATTTGATTGAGTCAGAAGCTCTTGAGGACAATAATGATATTCCATGTTTTGTCTCATAGTTTGGACAGAAAATATGGTGAATATAAACTTCAATAATGTTTTGATTTGGATATTGAATAATATCTATTGCTCATGTAATGATATCACACTTCTGAACTTGTTTTACTGCTTTACCTGTTGATTAATGAGTACATATAAGCTCTTTCTAAATGTTTTTTTGCTGCTTTACATGTTGATTAATTAGTACATATAAGCTCTTTCTAATTATTTTTCTACCGCATTACCTGTTAATTAATTAGTACATATAGGCTCTTTCTAATTGTTTTTCTATTGCTTTACCTGTCGATTAATGAGTACAAATAGGCTCTTTCCAACTATATTATCTTTTTGCAGGTGTTTGACTTCATTGTTCAGAAGTTTTATGCATTGAGAAAACCCAAAACAAATATCCAGATCCTTCAACAGAGTGTTCTTTTAAAGTACAAGTGAGTAGAATCTAAATACAGTGCTTAATAGGTCTAATGGGACATTAGAATTTTATATGGTTTTATCATATTTACTTTCAGCACTTATCAAAAAAAAAAAATCATATTTACTTTCATCCTTTTGTTTTTTTTTTGGGTTTTTGTTCTTCCTCCCTGTGTTGCTATTTATATGGATGATTTGTTAATTGATGTGAGAGCTGCTTGATTTTTCCTTTCTTTCTAAAGGAGATGGTGATGGGTTGATTTGATCTTTCCATGGTCTGATTAGTATCTAGCTTGTGTGTTCGCCATAATCAAATAGTTATACTTTTTATTTTGTTTGACTTATGACTGGAACATCTTTTTATTACTTAAAGTTTCTTATTTTGTTTAATATTATACTAAGGTGCTTTTTGTGATACATCCTTTTCCATTGATTGTTGTCAATTCAAAACAATACTCTCTCCATCCCATATTATTGGTCTTGTCTAGAAACTCCAACTTTTTAAAAGAACCTCATTTAATGCATTGTCTTTCAAATAAAAAGTGCATGTTTCCAACTACCCCCTTAATTTAAACTCTAGCGAAAGAGGGATATTGACTTTTTAAATAAAGTAAGGTCAAGTGAGGAAAGTTATCAATAGTGTCCATAGATTTTTCAAAGTTGATTATATTTTGGGACATCTCAAAATGGAATAAAGGACCAACAATATGGGATGGAATACACTATAGTGAGGTAGGGTAGCCATTACTTTTACCAAAGAAATTGAAAACCCACTTCAGCCTTAACGAAGTGGAATAAGCACACAAGGTTGCTTTACATTTTTGTTTCTTTAAAATGAGGGATATGTAATGTTTTTTGTTGGGATGAGCATAGGTATGGGAATCAAAGTGAAGCATTTGGGTGTGTTCTAGATTACTGAGGCCGGACAAATATAAAAATTTTAGAGTTAATTACAACAATTTTCATAAAATATTTTTAGAGGCTTTGGAAATATAAAATATAAAAATTTTAGAGCTAATTACGACAATCATGGGCTTTGATTCAATTAGAGGCTTCGGAAAATCAATGTTTCTTAAATGTGGATTATTTTTAAATTTTATTTGTCTTTGACATTATAACTTTCGAATTTCAGTGAACTGGTCTGCTATAAATTTAGTAGATATGTCTGTTCCATTGACGCCTTCTAAGAGACCACATGATCGAAACCTTACAGAGTCAAATGGGAAAGGAAAGTGGCAAAAGACACACAAACAATCTGTGAAATTCGCTCCTGGGAGTGTTGTCTTACGCTTACTCTGTCCTGCTTCCAAAACTGGTGGTGTCATTGGAAAAGGGGGCAACATCATATCTGAAATCCGTCAAGAAACTGGCGCAAAGGTCAGAGTTGAGGAAACTGTTCCTAGTTGTGATGAGAGGGTAGTTGTTATCTCAGGTTCTGATAAAGAGATTGAGGTGATGACTGAAGCAAGCCGGGAGGATGGCGGTGAAGAGACAAACATGGATGAAAAGAACGATGATGAAAAGGAACAGAATGAAAACAATGAAGATAAAGAATCTGATGCTGTAGGAGATGCCAAATCGAATAAGGGAACTTCAGCCGTGTAGAAGGCCCTTTTTCTTGTTTTTGAGAGAATAATTGAAGGAGAACTAGAGACAGATGGAGGGGATGAAGATGGTAATAAGTCTTCTTCAATTGTTTTTAGGTTACTTGTGATTTCCAATCAAGTAGGCTGCCTTTTGGGAAAGGGTGGCAGTGTAATCAAGCAAATGTCAGCTGAAAGTGGGGCACAAATACGGATTCTTCCAAGGGACAAACTTCCTCCATGTGCATCCGCTGCTGATGAATTAGTTCAGGTAGTTTTGATGACATTATTTGTTATGTAGTACTATACTATAATTAGTAATCAGGAATACTGCAGATTGTCAGTTACTTGTGCGAAGTTCTAATGATTCTAATTTTATTGGGTTAACATCTAATGCAAAGGCAATGTCTATATTAATAGTAACCATGAGTAATTGAACTCTCTAGCATGGATCTCTGGGGCAAATTGTCTTTTCTGTTTCCCATTAGTGTTTAGATTTACTTGAAAGAATACACATATTAGGACTAGAAACTGCATTAGTGATTTACTGCTATATATCTGTTCATGAATTATAGTTCTTATATTTCAACAGAATCAAATACTTAGTGAAGAGCTGGAAACTTGTTAAAAAATAAAAAAGGACTATCTATGCAGTTAAGTTTTTGGTTATGCTTCAGAGTTCATTGTCTGGTGGTGTTTTGCGCTCAAAATTTACCCAGGTGACCACTAGTTGAAATAGAATGTGATTTTCAATTTTTATTTCAAGGTTGTCACTCCTTTTGGAATAATATGCATCTAGTATGGCTAAAATAATAGATCTTGCAGCATTTCTTTGCAGTCAGATTTTAATTTTTTGTATAAGTAATAAAACATTTATTGAAAATTAAAATGAACTCCCAAATACACAAGCAGTAGAATAGGGAAGCCACAAATAACCATTAAAAATTGTCCTTCATAAAAGTCAAAATTTAATATAAATTTTTTATTCTATATGGGACTACATTTCTATTAACTAGAGTAATATTCTTTTTTCTTTTTTTTTTAAAGAAAAACAAAACAAAAAATTAGGCAGAGATTCTAAAAAATTTGGCAGATTAGTACCCGAGTCCACCAAGCTCGGGTACCAATCTGCCTATTTTCAGAATTAGGCAGTCCAAACTCGGGGTGCTTATTCACTACAGGGAAAAAAATTTAGGCAGATTAGTACCCGGGTCCATCAAGCTCAGGCACCAATCTGCCTATTTTTAGAATTTACTTGGGTACTATTCACAACAGGAAAAAAATTAGGCAGATTAGTACCCGAGTCCACCAAGCTCGGGTACCAATCTGCCTATTCCAAAATTAGGCAGTCCAAATTTCACAACAGAAAAAAATTAGGCAGATTAGTACTCGAGTCCACCAACCTCGGGTACCAATCTGCCTATTTTCAAAATTAGGTAGATTTGTGAGGTACTCGAGTCCACCAAACTCGAGTACCAATCTGCCTAATTTTTTAAAACTGTCAGATTTGTACCCGACTTTGGTGAACTAAATCTTTTTTTTTTTTCGGATTGATTTTGGTAAATTAAAATTATAATAAATGAATGCTTGGAACCCGAGTTCACCAAAGTCGGGTACATGGGTAATTCTCTTTTTTTTTTTTTTTTTGAATTGACAAGAATTAATTAGAATGGTTTCGTATCTTCTTTCAGTATTTCTTTTTGGTGTGTCTTTCAGTATTTCAGTATTTATCTGTCATGTGATGATTTACTTTAAAGTTGTAAATCATGAATCAGACCAATAAGAAAGCATTGAAAAGCTTTAGCTACCCTGATTATCATCACGAATGTGACCGTAATTATTATCATCATCACAGCCTGATTCAAGAAGCGATAAAAATGGAGAAAAATATCAAATAGAAATCTACCATTGATCAGTCTTGAAGAGCAATCATATTATTTCTTGTATCAAACTTGAGATCCTGGCTTAGTTTGACATTACGCAACATGTACAGCAGCATAAAATCATGTCTTAGTTTTGGTAGTACTAAAAAGGATATAAATCTAAGCACCCATAAAATGCTTTCAAGCCATTCAAGATGAGAGTAGTATGATAACAAAAAGGAGATCAAAGGCAAGGCCCACTAATAATGACAGCCATGCCATAAAAGTAAACTATAACAATATCAGTAGTTAGATGACCAGCTGGCAGCACTTCCAACTCTTGGCATGCCAATAGTTTCCCTCTTCGACTCTTCATCCATGGTGAAAGTTACACCACACACCTGACCAGAACTGTCCACCCTTGGCATAGGCTTCACCTCATTAAGGGGGTGTTCATAACTCTTCAAGCCTCCAGACGATGTGAAGAAGCATCCTTTGGAAAACAACAGAAACAGATAAATTAGCAACCTAGTACTCATGCTCATGAAGTAATATCAAACAAATAGACTATAGTATTAGTATCTGGAAGTTCATGCTAATAATTACACAAAATCAAAACAAGTCCTACTTTTTTTTTTTTTTTTTTTTTTTAACAATGTGGTAGATAAATGACAGGGAAGATAAATGGGAAAATGAGTTGATTAGAAAGTAGATTTTGAAGCTTGTTCTTGCTATAGCAATTTGATATCACCCACATACCTAAAGCTCACATAAAATATTTTATCCCCCATATTTTAAAACCCAAAATTTTAACATCTGGATCATTAAGAAAAGCAAAAAGAATCGTAAATAACCACTCCATGAGGGCAACCATTTTCCTAACATGTTAAAACTGGCACATATTATTCATGACCAATAATATGACCAATCTATTATTCATGACCAATCTATTATATACCAGCCCAGACCCAATAAAATGCCACATATTATTCATGACCAATCTATGGTAAAATCCTATAAAAAATAAAATAAAATAAGAAATCTGCAGTTAGAAAACATTTAGCAAAAGAATTACAAAATTAAATCTACAGTCAAGTAAAATTGAGCAAAAAAAAAAAAAAAAGATATAAGTTAAACAGAAGGTCTATCAAGGCCCTTAAATGCCAACAACAGATAGCTCTTTCATTTCCTAGTAAGTTTTAAAATGAAATAGAAAATACTGTAAGGAGAATGCAGAAAAAAAATAGAGAACACAAGGGGGTTACGTAGTTTGGTCTGCCGGCTTACCTCTGTAATTTAAAGTCTTTGAGGCTACATCTTTGATATTAGAACTATGCATATTACAATGAATCATAGTAAGGTATAGACCAAAATGGCCAAATACCATCAATTGTTGAAATATTTTGCAAAAATAGGGACTTCACCATGCTGAATTTGAATCCTTATCACTTCATTCACATCATATCCTATTTTTTGTTTCAATCCAATGGATGATATGATTGAAAAACACTTGTAAGAAATGGGCATTAGCATTTTACACATAATGATCCAACACATACAAAATCAACACTAGAAATAATGCAGTCATCAACACCAAGTATAAGAAGAGAAAGTCTTAGTCCCAAAACTTTGGAATTAGGTATGCATCCTCAAGAGACTAATTGGAATGAACCACATGTACACAAGCAATGATGATATTTTAACGATATATGCCATAGTTGGTCCTTAAAATTTTTTCCAATATTTCTTAAGTTATAAAAATACATAATTGAATGGCATATAGCATGCATTTTGTTTCAAGTTGCATTTAGAAGAATGCCACGGTTCAAAATTAGTGTACCTAGTCTGCGAGACCACCACTCGTCGATACCTCATTCCGCTTAGGGCATGTTCTTTGATTATGCCCCTCTTGGTCACACAACCCGCATTGCACCTTCCTCCCCCCCTCCTTCCATGGTGTGGTTCTCGGCCGGTTCCCAACCTCGTCCATCTTATTCCTGATTCGTGTTGAGACAGGGCGACCTTTCTCTCGAATCAATTGGGGGTTAGGGAGGACCCTTCGAGTTTCTTCAGGATCCGGCCATGATAATCTATCTTTCAACGCAGGGAAAACGGGAGCATAGCTCTGAAATAGTGCATCCACGCTATAGCATGGGTCAATGTACTGCTCTGCATCATGTCGATACCTAATACAAACTGCAATGACAGACATGTGAACATGGTATCTTGTACAACTTCCATTTTTGACATGTGCAAGTTCTTTGCAACAAATTAACTCCATGTGTGTGATCCCCATGTCCATCACACCCTACATTATGCGGTGTATCTACTTGATATGATTGTTGTTGTGCGCTCAATCTCGTCACCCTGTGATGCTCCGCCTTCGCCTTATTTCTCATGAAGATATCCAAGGCATATTTAGTCCATTTTTGTCCCGAATTTAATTGTGCTATGCTCTTATTACGACGATCATTGAAGTAAGAATTCAATTTGAACCATGTGTATTTCACCATTGCCGTAATGGGTAAGCTACGAGCACCCTTTAGAACACCATTGAATCACTCGGAGACGTTTGTAGTCATCGCCCCATAACGATAACCCTTGTCAAAACTTAGAGCCCATTTCTCTTTGGGCACATCCTTCAGATATTGGTGCACATCCCAGTTGACATTCTCAATTAACTTGAAGGTGGCATTTAACTTTCGCTCCTGGGTAGCACTTGCTGCCCTCCATACTAGATTCTTTAAAGTTTCATTGTTTCATCTAGTGTTGACGTTACTACATAGATGACGAAGGCAGTAATGATGTTCTGTCATGGGAGGCCGCAGGGAAAAGTCTCGATTAGTGTCTCTAAAGATAGCTTGTATCCCAGGGTGTTTGTCAGATATGACACACAGGTGTCTCTGGTCGGTAACATACGTTCTTATACAAGCCAAGAAAATCTCTGTGCTCTTGCTCTCAACAACGGCGAAGGCTACTGGATAAATCTTATTATTAGCATCTGTTGCCATTGCAATCATCAATTTCCCTTTATATTTTCCATAGAGGTGGGTTGCATCAATGCTAATCACAGGCCTACACTTCTTGAACCCAACAATACATGGACGAAACGCCCAAAATATGGACTTGAATGTATAGCTTCCCTGTTCATAATTATCGTCCACTATTAACTTATACTCTGTACCCGGACTTGCATCCTTAAGTCCTGCCAAAAAACGTGGCAACTCTGCATAAGACTCCTTAAAATCCCCGTAGATAGCTACAACGGCCTTTTGTTTGGCATCCCATACCTTGTATGTGAACCATAATGATTATATTAGAAATGAATACAAGTTAAATAAAAAAACTTGAAGAAAACAAATCAAGACTTGTAACGCTATAATATTTCTTCGCTCCACATTCCTTTTTTCCTTTTCTTTTTTCAATTTCAATTTTCATAATATAAAGTATTCATGGGTTTTGGGAAAAAAATATCATGATTATACTTCCCAAAAGGCTGATGTCTCTACGTTGTATTGAAAATGGAATGCAAGTTAAAGAATAGAATACCTTGTAGTGAGATACTTTGTGTTTTAAGTCTGCCAAAGCAACGTGGCGTAAGTTCTTTATCTTATATGCAGGGTCTTCTCGTATATAGCGCTCAAGTACATATGATAGGAACACCGAATCAATCATCTGACCATCATGAGCATTCTGAATTTTGTCGCATGTGTGGGGGCCTTTGCATTTTGCGATCTTCCAGACATTGTCTCCCTTTGAACATATCGCACGAACTGACCATGGACAGGAATCATCCTCGCAACTCACCATAAGCCTCTCTGAGTCTGAATGCTCAATTTTAAAGCTAAAATTCTCTCGCACTGCGTACCAGGTCAACGCATGTCGCACCGCCAATTTAGTCGCGAATACCATCCCTTTAATTGGCTGCTTCCCAGGCGTCCATGGTAACACTTTTGCTAGCATAACCGGTGATGGATCAAACATATTATCCCAACTGTTTTTGGTGAACCATTCCGGTGTAGGATTGGGACCGGGGCATGTCTCTCTATTCTCTTCTACAACCATATCTTTGATATGATCAACATCCTCATGTTCACCCATGGTATCTAGGAGGTCCTCGAAGTCATCCCTAGTAACATCGATATGGGTTGCATCATCACCAAGTCCGTGATCATCTATATTTTCGGATGTGCCCCTATGCAGCTCATCATTAGCTAAATGCTCTCCTTCATGCACTTGCTGGGGCCCTTCCTCCTCCTCAATCGAGTTCACATGGGCAAATGTCTGCCATGGTTCACTGCCATACCCATCTCTTGTGTTCTCTACACACCCTTGATAAGATCTTTTTGGTATTGAGTCGATGTGTTCATCTCCTCTTCCATCCAAAACAGTATGTTGTGAATCCTCTCCAGCCTCTGCTGTGGCGGGCTCAACAGTGATATAGAGATCCAAAACAATGAATCCTCGAGCCAACATTTGTGCAACCATTTCCCACATCATCTTCACTTCGGTGCCACTCGATAATTGTAGTGAATTGTAGAAAACCTGCGTGTCTACAACCCGTTGAGGTGCTCGATACACGATGGAAATGTTATGCCTAGAGTGGTCTAACCCCATCGCCTTCAATATTCTTCGTTGCAACTTCGTAAGCCCTATCCCACGTTTCACCTTAACATATTTTTGCTTTTGGTTCGAGCCTTCGTATGACAACCCATGCAACTCATGATAATACATCTCCCCGTTGTAGTACACATAGAAAAAGTGAAAATCCATCACCGACCTGTTATTAACAATATAACAGTTGTCATCATCTATAACCACTTAAATAAATATGGCGTATGATAAAAACAATTTATATTCAAACTCAACCTCCTCAACTTTGTGTATAGAGATATACATAATTTTCAATCATTTTAACCACATATCTATAATTTGTAATAGATTTAATTACAATACTTGGCTGCCAGCAAATTGTTAAAAAAAACTGTGTTTTATTTAATATTTAGATAACTTGTAAATTATAGAATAAACAATATACAATGACATAGTATTCTTTTACATCTAAATAAATAAATACATAGAAACATAAAATATGAAATGAATTCTTCAAAGCATAGGCAAATATAATGACAATGACACGAATTTTTTTCTTCTTCTTGAGTTTTTTGTTATTTAGATATATGGTTTATGTTAATTGTGGCCCCCCCAAATGAATTTTGATATTGTATACACGTTCATTTTTTTTACCAATATCACTATTCACAGCACTTGCCTTTCTTGCTTATCTCATAATAAATAGCTTAACCCATAAATGAATGATGAAATCCTGTTATTTCTTATTTTTTTACAATTTTAAAATCTGAATTTTTGTTGTAAACTTAAATTTTAAATATCTAGAAGGATAGAGAAATAAATGCTGAATGGGGCATATTTTAAGAAGCAATCAGACAGTAAGATATATACACAACTTTACAAGTATTTGCTATATTTTTAATATTTTTAGATTTCACAAAATAAAATAAAAAACTTATAGATGATTTTTTTTTCTTCATTTATTTTAACGAATCAAAGTACATGTCTAAACTTTATGTATTATTCTTCTAAAGCATATAATAATTTATGGATTTACTATCTCTCTTTCAACTATTAGTAATTATGAATTGGTTATTTTTTTTCTTTATTTAAAAAAAAAAAATATGCTTCTAATTGCAATTGTTTCTTTACAATTTATTTTGTTACAATATAGTTGTGCTCCATTTGTTTTGACAAAAAAGTTTTATATATATATAAATCAGCAGTTGTATATGTGAACATGGTATCTTGCAAAAAACTCAACTCATGAATTGTGGTCTTGCAAAAATAATCTCATACGAACCACACATGTAAACACAATCTAACAAAGCATTTAACTATATTACCTCTATGTACACAGTAGGCAGGACCCAAATGTTAAATGGTTTGTCTTCAGTGGAAAAACACTGACACTACGATCCACAGATGGTGACCCAACAGTAGCTTTTGCTTTAGTATTCTTTCACATGGGCATTCTGACTCTTCACATGGACTTGGCAAGTGCAAGAGTCATCTCATAAATTCTAGAAGTAAGTTGGTGAGGGTGGTTGTTCACGTACACCATTCACTCTATACCATTAAGTTAGTAGTTGGCTTCACTCTATACCATTAAGTTAGTAGTTGGCGTTAGACAAGTGGGCAGGAGCTTTGCAAGGCTGAAATATTAAGAAATAATTATTTCCTATAACAAATATTTCCAACTCTAACAAATAGAATAATTTTCTGTAGATTGTAAGTGTCACTTTGTCATAAATTTATATTAGAGTAATGTTACAACCACAAACTATTTTACAATTTTTACAAAATGTTCATATGGTCAACTTCTTATTGGTTTTTATTTATTAATATCAATTTTTTCATTTACTAATAATCACTCACCACATCAGCAGTTTGTAAAAAATTTTGAAAAATAGTTTGTATCTCTAGCATTAGTCTTTATATTATATGTGTATGAGTGTATGTAATATTGATTGTGTGCATTATTTTTTGTTATAATGTTATTTGTGTAAATAATAATGTGTGTGCATTATTCTTTATAAATATAAGAGAAATGTTTTGTCACTACTTTCATGGAAAATATAACAATTGCTTTAAGGGTATCCGTTAACATGACCCTGAATATAATATAACTTTATATGATTTAGTAATTACGAAATAAAGAAGGTTTGTTGCATGTGTGTTTATTGTTACCATATTATAATAATTTTATGTTATAAAGTCAGAAAAATTGAAGAAAAAAAATTTGTAAAATCAGTGATTGTTCAAGTATTTTATTGGTTAAGTAGACACATAATGTGTTATTTATGTATGAATGATTGTGGTTGTGTGTGTCAATAATTAATACAAAACCAATGAGTTCAGTTTATCCATTCAGTTTAAAATATTTTTATAAAAACAAAGACAAGGAAATAATAACAATTGCATAAAAATAAAAATGTTAGACAAACTTAAAAAAATAAAATGGTCATAGCTATCCACAATGACAATTAATACTCATAATGAACTATCATATAACAATTCAAAATTTTAAAACTTTTAGAAGGAAATTATAATTTTTTTTTTTTTTGGTACATGGGTACATATTCAAGTAAATTTTTTCTTAATTCTAAAACTCTCGTCAACCCAAAAAAAAAAAAAAAAAAAAAAAAAAAATTTACCCAAATCTGCCTATTTTTAAAAATTAGGCAGATTGGTACCCAAGCCCAGGAAACTCGGGTACCAATCTGCCTAATTTGAAAATTATGCTGGCCCAATAGCTGGGGTCATTTTGAAATTAGGCAGATTGGTACCCGAGTTTCCTGGGCTCGAGTACCAATCTGCCTAATTTCAAAATTACGCTGGCCCAGTAGCTGGGGCATTTTGAAACAAGGCAGATTGGTACCCGAGCCCATGAAAATCAGGTACCAATCTGCCTAATTTCAAAATGCCCCCAGCTATTGGGCAAGCGTAATTTTCAAATTAGGCAGATTGGTACCCGAGTTTCCTGGGCTCAGGTACCAATCTGCCTAATTTTTAAAAACAGGCAGATTTGGGTAATTTTTTTTTTTTTTATTGACGAGAATTTGAGAATTAATAAAAAACGTTGAATATGTGTGTAATTTGAGAATTAATGAAAAACAACAGCAAGATTAACTAGGCAAGAGTCTGGGTTTATATAGATATCTGATAAAAAAAAAGTTTTTGTGTTTGACTAGCTTTTATTTTGGGAGTTTATTTATTTAAAGGTGAAGAAGAACAAAATGAAACTCCCTTCAAAAATAAAATGAACCTCCCTTCAAAAATAAAATGAACCATGAATTTGATAGCCCTACCTCTTGCATTGCTCTTACATAGGGTTATTCTTTTGTTTATACAAAGTTACATGCCAATGTTGCCAAGGCATTATACCAATCAATTTATGCTTATAATTATCATTAACCATAAACGAATTAGGCACAAAAGCACCAAAAATCTATGTAATATGCTTCTAATTTACGCTTATAATTGCCACTTCCTGATGACATAACTTGATCTATGTAATATGCAACAAAAATCACCACCAACCATTCAACAACCATGATGATCAACACCTCCTTCATCCCATTCACGCTATTACTCAAATCTCCCCACCGCATCCCATGAGTCCCCAAAGAGTTTCCAGTGAAGGAAGCTTGTGAAAACTCATATAACCCACGATATAGAGAGAAGCCAGGATATAACTCCATCACAATAATCCATGCTCCTACAGCCAAAAAATAAGTTTCATAATGAGTAGACTAGATTGAAAAATAAATAGAGTAAAACAAGTGCATTCACAAGCTAACATCAGAGTATGACTTCTAAGGTACCAACAAGCTGAGAGAGATATATTATGACCAATTTTGGTACATGGCATACATAAAGGAACCTACTATCATTATATCAACTCCAATCAAACCAGAATTATAACTTGGGCGGATGATCATATCCTCTGCTCTTTTAGATAAATCTGAAAGATGGAATTTTACTGCTACAATAAATGTGACATAGCAAAAATATCTCCAATTAGCCCTGTCACCAAACCTTGATGTAGGAAAAAACCAAAACACATTTCAACGTGTACTGTAAATAAAATAATCCTAGTAATCAGCACTTAGGGTTGGCTGCAAGTTAGCACCAAATCCTGGGAAAATTCCAATTGAAATTTCATTAATCAAGCAAAACTTGTCTATATTGTAGTACAATAGCCTGATTATATTGACTACCAGGACTAAACCATAATCCAAATTGGCTTGGGTAAATGCTGGCAAACTTGTAGCTCCATTTGGGCTGCTACGGCTAGAACAGTTCTGATGGTTTTCGTAACTTATTGAATTACAAAAAATAACTTTGACTCCAGGAAATTAGATAAAATACTAATAACCTAATTAACAACCTAAAATAAACTCCAATGGACCCATTAAAAAATGCAATTGACTTCTTAAATTAAATAAAATTGTCTTTGTGCTTCCCACATGAACCACACATGCCAAGCTTATCTCTATTTACTTGCATTTTTTTTCTTTTTAGGTGGGGGGAAGGGGGTATGAAGAAAAAATATAATCGAAGAAGAAGTGACAAGAACTATCATGTGCCAATAGAATATTTCAAACACGAAAGCTGCCCAACCTTGCCCTCATCTTAGAGTGGCATAGGTTTGAACCACCCAAACCAACACTCCACCAGTTGTCATTTTAGTGTGCAATTTTTTGGGAACAATTAACATATAAATTTGTTGGGTTTCAAGTGAAAAGGTCTATGAAGAAGGAACCCATTCAAACAATGACAATAGCAAGCTTTTTCTGCGTAGAATAAGGTTTAGCTTCATTGAAATGGCATCCAATTGAAACATAAGTTTCCATCCAAGAATAGTTCTTGTTGAAACTAATTAAACCAAGGGATATCTGCAATTGTCATAAACAACATGATAGATACTCTATTTCAAAGTTCTACCACTTACTTGGGAATGATGTATCTTGAACAAAGAATTGGAAAAGAAAGCCTCCTAAAAGCCCAGATCCAAAGACAAATATGTACCCAACAACTGTAATCATAAATATTCAATCATTACATGTGAGTTACCTAATTGTTCCTTTGAAAAACTTCATCCAGTCTTAAAAAAAAAAAAAAATCAAAATGCTAACACTAAACCTGCAGAAGTCTTGACTTTTGAAAACATTGCAGCTGCAAGAAACGCCAGTGAAATTTGCAAGTTTACATAAATGAAATAAAATACAAATTGGATGCTGTAGTCATTCATTCTGAAGAAATTTAACCCTGCACCAAAGTAAACTTCATTAGAGATTTTGGACAAAGGTCAAAACACGATACAGACACACAATTAACTGCAGTTTTAGATAGATTACCTATGAGTGAGCCAAATATCACAAAACATAGCATGTAGATCAAAGATATGGAAAGAAAATAAGCATAAGAAATCATCCAGTATGGTCCATCACCAAGCCCATGCATTTTCATCATTATTCTCAATCTCTGTTCTTTCTCATAAACCAGCGATGTTAAGATGACCTATATCAAAAAACAGAGTGATTAGAAAACAGATATCTTGAAAGAATCAACAAAACTGTATAAAATTCATGTTATGCAACAATATGATATTAGATGTAATCGATGAACTTGGCTCTCAAAGAAATAATAATAACATTCTAACTAGTAACCATTTTAAAAAGGGTGTTCCATCATTGCAGCCATTACTCGCATATGATCCTAGCTTTACAAGGAAGTACAATAACTAGACATAGGTCTACAATACAAAAGAAGTTCATATAGAAGTCCAAATGCGAAATTAAAACATATTTTAGACATTAGATTTTACATGAATCTTGTGCTCCTAACAAACTAATGAATTGACTGAACTAGAGTCATGTCAATTGAAGATAGGAATGGAAGAGATCTCCCATTTTTACAGCATTTTCTTTATTGTCACACAATTTTTTTTTTCTGCAAATAATGATAAACTTTTCTTTCATTTCACTTCTGCTAAGTTATTTAATGCTAAAAATAGTAAGGCATCTTTGTCCTGCTACACTAGAAAGTCCAGATCATGATTGAATACTCAACAAAAACAACATCATGGAATTATCCAAGATGTTTGCCTTGATGCAGTAGATAAAGTGGGTAGGTTCGCAATAGAAGGACTAGCCCTTTACTTGCAAAATATGGAAGCCACTCCAATCCACTAGCAAAAAGCACATTCTTATCTCTTAAAATTTCTTAAGGATTAAATCAGCTGATGAAAAGATACATAGCAATTCACGTATATTTACTCCATTAGGCAAAAAGATGAACAAATGTGTAATAGGTGCGACGATATTTTAAAATTTTGCAACAACACAAACCCTTTAAATATTTATGAACTATTCAAACAAATCCTAAGACAAATGAAGAACAATTGAAATACTTACAGGGAACAGCTGTAGAATGACCCAGGTAAAGAAGAGTGTACCAAGAAGAGAGGACAGATCCAACCTGAGTTTTGTTCCAGGTTTGGGCATTTCTTTTACAGACTCGAATAGTATATTTGTACCAGTCCTCGCAAAAACTGAAGGTATGCATTGGAAGCCTGTGGTGGCAAAGGAATATTTTTGTGAGTGGGGCAATAAATAAATTTTCACAATTAATAAAAAGAATACAAGGGTATTAATAGTAGCATAATAATAGTAGCATATACTACCCTTGAGAAGCCGGGTCCTCCAATCAGTGAGTGTTCAGGTTGAATTGATTCTTTTCCAGGTCTGAAGGGACAGAATCTGCGTAAACGCAACTTCTTTCTTGTACCGCCAGCCAGTTTCTAAGATATCATCTCCACCCCTAATTGTTTAAATACTTCTATTCCCACACCATAGAACAATTGTGAAACTATAGAGCAAATAATTTCTGGGAATTCACCTTTCTAAGGAAGCTTATCCAGCAACAAACTTTCTAAACTCAATTCCCAATTTCTAAAGTTCATTGGCAGAATTTTGCAAGTTACGAATGAAAAATATATCAGTTTGTAAGCCCAAATCTTCATGTTCATTGCCAAAATATATGTGCTACAAAAAATATATCACCAAAGGGCAAGAAGATCCTATACATGAAAAAAAGATCCTATACCATTACAAACCCAAAGTAGCACAAATTCTTGCCCATTCTTGAATCATTCTCGTTTTCTTCTCCTCACCGGTTCCTTGACTAGTCTCACCTTGCCTGAAAAGAACACAACACAAGCAAATATTAATATGCAAATGATTTAACTATAAAGCGATGTATATGTAATTGGTATCGAATCAAACTATAGTACCATGTCCAGTCCCACAGTCAGGAGGATGTGTCCGTGTGCGTTGCGGCCTTCGTGGCCGATCCTTGATGTGCGAAGGCTTTGCTGGGGGGGTGGGTATCTGTGTCTGGACGAACTCGGTATGCACAAACTCAGGGGGGACAGCAACAAGGGTGGGTCGCCCAGGAGTGGGCATGAACCTCATCTCATCTCTACCATCTACAACTGCGGGGGTAGGGCCAGCAGTCAGTGGGGGAGACGTACGGGTGGTGGGCAACGGAGATGTACTAGGGGATGTGGGTGGGCAAGTACCATCGCTCCTCATGGATGGGGACCCAAATGTGTCTCCATGGGCAAATGTATGGGATGGATCCGCATCATCGTGTGCCATGGAGACTATGTCATAAGTAGTGTCCAAACACATCCCATCTATTGTCTGACTTGCTTCCTCCATGGTGTGGTCATGCACGGGTTTGTGGCGCCGAGTAGATGTGGCCACGGGTGTGTGACGCCGACTAGATGTGGGCACGGGTGTGTGACGCGAACCAGATGAAGGACGCTGAGCAGATGTGGGACGTCGACTAGATGTGGGCACGGGTGTGTGACGCTGACCAGATGTGGGAGGCCGACTAGATGTATGACGCTGACTAGATTGACGGCCTCCATGCCCTTGACGTCCACCTGCTTGCCGACCACACCGTACAGCCAGTTCACTTGTGTTGCCCACATCGCGTGCATGGTCCAAGGTTAACCGACCAATCTCTTCAACAGCTTGCAAGGCATTAATAGAGTCGGTGTAGATCTCAGACCCTGGTTCGCACTTCGCTATAATGCTCAACTGCAATTCAACCTGTCATAAATATACAAGAGTAGTGTTAGTAGGTTGAACTAAACTATGCGAAGCAAGGTACATTTATAACGAAACAGTCTTTGTAAATTTACCAAAGTGTCCCAATACGAAGTCTCTTTTGTAATATGGCAAACAGTGCGGGGACAAAACCACACCATATACTCGTCATTGTAGCTCATCTCCCCATGAAAGGCCGGTGCATCGGTAATTCTAGCGTGCACAGCCCATTTAGCAATATGCGGGGCATGTACTTCGGCCCAATCTTCATGGTGCTTGCCCTGGAGGGTGATCTTGTGCAGTTCAATTGAAGTATCAATATCGACTGGTATGCCTTGCTTCATCCCAAACTGTCGGAGAACACGTTCGGGATGATGGCCTTCAACCACCCAAAAATGTATGAGCGGCACAATAGACCTCCATATGTGTTGGCCTGCCGTACAATATGCAGGTAGAGAACGCAAATAATTTCTATACGGCTCCCAGATAATCTACAATGATTCAACAGATGCAAACAACCATATTAACAATATAATTAGAAAAAATGTGTAATGAATGTGAATAATACATGTAACTCTGAAATAAAAAATGTTTATTCATTCCAAAGTGAATTGTAAGTACAAAAACTACATGCTAAAGCGGTTCCCACTTGTAAGACATGATACCCGATTTGGCCGTAGCGAAGTAAGCGACACACGATAGGCATGTAGGACGTGCATTGAATGTTCAGTTGTTATCTTAGCCCCTTTCCATCTAGCAAACAACGCAGACATAACCTTCATATTAGTTACTTACATAATTCCCATGCGAACAAAGTTAATGAGGAAATGTAAAACGGTAACTATCTAAGATGCTACATACCTGACAGCAAGTGGACCTGGAGGCAGTGCCTGGTGTGGATGCCTCATCATAGGACATATGTGGGGAAACCTCGCCCACGCCCACAACTGCACCAATAACAGTGCACCGCCAATCTGCTTGGCTGTCTTCTCTGATGCCTTACAGAGGTGTCTATAGAGCCAACTTAGTGCTGCACTACCCCAATTATACTTCTTTCCATTTCTGATTGGATCGAAAAATTGCAGATACCTAATTGAGATCCGTTCTCCAGACTTGTCCATAAATAGCGTACCACCTAACAACTCCACTATGTAAAACCGAGCATACTTTTGCACAAGCGCCTCAGGGGCGTCAACCGAGAGAGGGTTGCTAAACCGATCCTCAAGCCATTTGGCTTTTACCCTCGCCCCTTCCAGCACTCCAGTGTTCTTATTATGACCAAGTTCTCTATCTGGCAGTATATGCCCTAGCAATCTACGACAGATGTCACGCCAACTGCCCGTCGGGGGTATACATTCCACCAATGGCAAGCCATCTACAGGTACCCCCATTTTAACCTCCATATCTTGTAGTGTGATGGTCATCTCACCATGGGCAAGTGAAATGAGTGTGTCTCCGGCCGCCATTTCTCCACCAACGCTGTGATCAATGCATGGTCAATGTCCATATGTGGGACACGAAGTAGCCCATCTAACCCCGCATCAGTGATATAAGTGACAATTCGTGGATCTAACCCATCTCCCCCACCTTCAAGTAGACCTTTCTCTCGGTGACGATAAGTCAATACACCTGGAACTTCCTGCAAATAGAGCAGCGTAGTATTAATAATAATTACAGTACCACATAATAATTACGCTTCAAAGTTAAATTCCAAAAATCTTTCGACTACATATATTGAACAAGTGCATACCTCACCTTCCAAATGCGCATCCCAAAGCAAACTTGAACGATGCACATCCTGCCTCGTCAACAAAGTCTGTATAGCGGATCCTGCTCCATATGGGTCCTATCTGGCATTTGGAGACAACAGCAAGACAGTCTTATTTATTTATTTTTAATTATAAACAAATTTGTCTGAAAATGGCAATAATATATATCTAATACAGCCTTCACTGATTTCAATAAAAAAATTTGAATTAAACTTGAGAAAGTGAGAGGGAGACTCAGAAAGAGAGGGATGAGAGTTTAAATTGTGGGTAACAGGGGTTCTTAGAGTTTAATGGGAATATACTAGAACAATGCTCCCATTATTCAACTCAAGTTAAGGTGTTTTCCAATGTCAAACTTAGGCCATCATGTCTTTCCCACAACCTCAATAACCAGTTTTCATTCGGTTTGACATGCCCCCCTAATCCCAGTGCCCCTAACTTGAATCAAACACTCATTTTTCCTAATGCAGTCCTTCACCCTTATTGCACTTGGCAATCAAATTGTAGATTGAAACAATTCTGGGATTAAACATTAAGATTTCTTTGTATTACATTGTACTATCATAAAGAAAATGTGTAAATAACTTTGAGGATAAGTTTTCAATATAGGAAACCCACGAACTTATTTAAATACCAATCACACCCAAAAAATGCCAAAAAATGTAAGCGCATCATGGGTAATTCAATTTTCTTCTCAAATATAGAGTTTTAATGGCTTATTGACTTGAATAAAATGAATTACAAAATAAAAAATGAGTACACGGCCTTTCAAATACCGCCGTCCCTAGTTGAAGGCCCTAACTCATGAGTCATGGCCGACTTCTTCCTTGTTCTTTTACGATAGAGTTATTTTTGCAAGATCCTCGGGATTCATATCCATTTTTTATGCTGTTGTCCATTCTCTAGGGATATAGTGTACTAGGTTTTAGACTATACTTTTGTTAAATTATTCAAAAATGCAATAGATTGTGGTTTGGAAGTAAAAAACTAGTGTGCCATTCTTAACAAGTTGTACTATTGTTATGGGGAAGGATCTCAAAATTCCAAACAAATTGAATAGAGGAAGAATATAATTTTGAAAACCAATAGTTCTTGTATGAGTATAAAAGAACTCAGCCAGTGATGAAATGGCACGTGGCATGATGACATGGTATTTGAAGTGATAAGAAGAAATGGCATTGTAACATGGGAGCATGTGGCTGAAAATTGCATGGGGAACTGAAATTGACATTAATTTAGTTAAAGACCAGGCAATTTTATCACACATATGGTTAGTTAATTGTAACATGTGAGTAATTTAGGAAAATAATTAGCTATGCTGTATATTGGGGTTATGTGGATTTGATTAGATAAATGTGTGTTGTAAGGACATGTATTAAGTTTTACCTTAGTGTTTGTTAGGTTGAATTGAGATGTATATATAATAAAGCTCCAATTGTAATTTAACTAATCATTTTTGGGTACAACACAGACATGACTAACACTTCTCTAGATAATGAAAAATGATATTTGAGTGGCCAACCTAGAACTCTATGTGGCTAGAGACACTATAACATGTTAGACCCAACGAGGACTTCAAAAATTTAAGTAGCAAAGTTTGTGATCCTTCAAAATATGTCGGTTGAATATAATAAGTGTATGTTATGAGGGTGTATACTGAGTCTCATATTGGATATTTATTTTGTCAAATGATGTTATATAAATAATTAGGAGTAGTTTTGGAGTTTTCTATGTCAAGACCTCCAGTTCCCAAGTCTAAGATGCATGTCATTTTCTCAATGAAGCCATAAAACCAAAGGAGAAAAAAATGTCTAAATACAAGAAATATGAATAGATCTTTAGAAAAATGGGGGAAGTTTGGGTCCAACGCTTCTGTGCACTGGGTCCAATACAATATGAACATATGACCGTACTGTAACGCGTCCTAAAAAAGCAAAAGCACTAGCTTAGAAAATTGGTGATATCATGAACAGAAGCAAATGCACTCGTATGAGCAGTACAAAGACACTAACTTTCACTTTAATCAACATCAATGATAAACCACTACTATGTGCTGCATGCATGTGCGCTATTAAGTCCTGCTTCTGGGAAATTCACATTCATGGTAAGTTTACATGGCAAAACCCAATTGCTAGGATGGTTCCAACAAGCCTAATTCTTTTGACCCAAATGAAATAGATTAGCATGTTCAACGCGAAACAAATGTTGGATACTTTCTCTCTAAAATCACGTTTGAGAGTTTATTTCAAGTAGTGTACATTCATGAAATTTCAAACAACCATGTTTTGTGTTCAGATTTGGGAAAGTAACTAAATTCAGGAGAGTTCCTCAGTCTGAGCAGAATTTTGGACTCTTTAATTTAGGTCTCCATCCTAATCATTTGATGGCTCTCTTAGACAATGGCACTAATCATTAATACGCTGATTTATCGGTTAGAACTACAATTAAAACAGGGTTGGCAATGGGTCTAAATTGTCGGCCGGAGAAGACAACCGCACTAATCATTGTAGTTAAATGTTTATATCAACTAACCATGAACTGTTAACTATGACTTTTCATAGTTGTAAAGTTTAATTAGAAACTAAAAATTAGAAAATGCTTATATCACTTACTGCACTGCAATTCTCATCTCCCCCAAACTCATTTTACCTAATAATTAGAAAATAAAAAACCCACAAGACAAGCACAACCAGACCAACATTCTAGTAATCACCCAAAAATAAAAATAAACTAACTAAATTGAATTGAATTCCTTAATTAATTTCTGGATCAAAACCCAAAATCAAATTATGCATAAAAATACAAAATTTACAAACACAAATACCCACAAATACCCACAAATACCCAATGCTCAAACTGAAGATGCAAGCTGAGCGAGACATACCTTGTGAGAGGGAGACCGAGAGCGTGAGCAACAGAGCGAGAGGGAGATCGAGAGCGAGAGGGAGACGGAGAATGAGAGCGAGAGCGAGACTGAAAGGGAGATTGAGAGCGTGTGGGAGAGTTTGATAGTGAGATTGAGCAAGTCAGAGAGAGTTGAGAGGGAGATTGAGAGAGTGAGAGGCAGATTGAGAGAGTGACTGAGAGAGTAGCTGTGGGAATGAAGTAGTGGCAGTTGGGTTTTTCAGTTTGTAGTGAGAGAGGAAGTTTTGATATTTGTTATAAAATTTAGAGAGTGCGTGGTACCCAAGTCCATCAAACTCGGGTACCATTCTGTACTGGCCGGCCAATTTTTAAGGAGTTCAGTCCATAAGCTGCAAGTACAGAATGGAACCCGAGCTTGATGGACTCAAGTACCATGAACAGTACTCGAGCCCACCAAGCTCAAGTACTAAATGACCAATTTTTTTTTTTTTTTTTTTTAATTAAACTTTCCATGTCAGCAAGCCACGGTGGATTAAAAAAATATGGTACTCGAGCTTACCAAGCTCGAGTACCAGAAAAAGTGGTACATTCCTGTATTGTTCGGAAACAGTGTTTCTGGGCAAAATATTTCCAAAATTAATGCTAATGGGCCATTTCGCCCTTCTCTCATGTCCTTAAATTAACCGTACATTTTTTTTCCCATAAACCCAATTTTGCCCTTTTTCCCTAAACACTAAATCCAACGCTTTCTCACCTTTCTTTGTTCCACCACCAGTTCTCTCTCTCTCTCTCTCTCTCGGCACTCAAAAGGCCTTCCAACTCATTCACATGTCACTCCCTTTTTTTTCCTTTCATTTTCTTTTCTTTTTGGGTGAATTTGGGATTGTATTTTTATTTTCTTGAGAAGATTTGGATGTATGCTTGGCTTGTTCCTACCCCAGTGCTCTTCCTCTCTCTCGGTACTCAAAACTACTTCCAAAAAATCTCACCCTTTTGTTTTCATTTTCTTTTCTTTTTGGGCGAATCTGGGATTGCATTTTTTTTTTTTTCTTGAGTAGATCTGGATTTATGGGTTGTGTTTGAGTAGCAAAGTCCTTGAAAGAGTACTGTTGGTGTTGTGTTTGACGTATTGTCATTGGTCTAGATGTTTGATCAGAAAATACGTTAAATTCAGGAAGAACGAAGAGATAAAATTAATAGTAATATATTTTGTACATTTTGGAAATTTACACCTCAAACAGAAATTTTAACAAATCGCCAAACACTCAGCTTTTTTTTTTTTAAATTTTATTTTATTTTATTTTTAAATAATGCTTTTTAAAAAATCTCAATTTAATACCACACATTTTGAAATTGCCATTTTTTCAAATAACATAATATAAAAAAGTTAAACCAAACTCACTTTAAAAACTATTTATAACTGATCTTGAAATAATTTTTTAGCATTTTCTTTATACACACACACCGTTCAACAGCCACTCAAAAAACTTATTCAATATCATTCATTATAATTTAATATCACGATTGAAAGAAAGCAATATTCCTTACACTCATATCTTTGAACTATTATAGGGGCGCAACATCTGAAATTTCAATATTCTAAATAGAAAATAGTGTAATAGTCTCCAAATCTTAAATATTTTTTCTCTTAAAATATGCATCGATCAATTGTAGATTGTTTTCTCATTAAATTACCCACATATTAAAACCTGAATATTGAATTTTATGTAGTAATTATATAGCCAATCTTGGTTACCAAAAAAAAAAAATATATATATATATATATATAGCCAATCTATTCACTTAAAAAAATGTAAAATATTGTTTATATTCAAAAAATAACAATAGAAGCAATCAACTTTGTAAACTTGTTTTTATCTTAATGCTTCAATAGTTTATAATTACACGTACTAAAAACAATATTTGTTTTCTAAATTTGATTTCTTTTTTAGAAACAATAAGTCAGCTAGACTAGTTTGGTAACCTTTACTGAAAAGTTAAATATAATATAAAATAATAGAAAAACATGCTAGAGCTACAAGCCACTAATCTGTTATTGTGAATGAAGTAGTGTCATCTACAAGCTAAATAAAGTAATGAACACTTCTTTTAGAGGGATACTTTATCCAAATAGAGAGAGATATCGGAGGCAACAGATAAAACAAAATACAGAGAAAGAGAGACACACCACTGGTTCGAAGGTAGTTGGTCATTGGTTGTTGATTCACTTGAATGGAGGTTGGAGTGGAGAAGACAACAAGAAACAAAGCCAATTGTTGAGTTGTTGCAGTGTTAAGACTGCGACGGCGGCAACCAATGTACATTAGAGATTTTTATTTTTGCTATTTGGAAGAGCTAATGGGCCAAGGAATAGACCAGGTTTAACAAATTTTAAGATATGTGAGAAACAGTCTAAAGTCTAAACCCAACATTTTTCTTTATCAAATTCTAGGAGGGGCTAATAAGTTAATTTACAAACAATTTAGATATAATTTTTCAAGTTTATAAGGTAGCAAATGAAATTTTCAAAAAGCTAGCAGTGCCATGGCCCCCCTAGCCTGCCTCGACACTGCTCCATGACAACTTGCTAAAGCCTTGTACCTCATTGACATTAGTTGAGCTCTTGCAGTCTTGCCTATGGATCCTTCCCACATTTAGGTCATCTTGCTTATGGGAGTTGGCCTATTGGATATTTGGGTGATATGATTGAGTTAACCAAAGCTTACTATTTTCAAGAGCTAAAAACAATTTTTGTTATTGGGTTTTCACAAATCTGGGTTGTGAGTTACTTGTTGATGATGCTATTATTGGGTTTTAAGGTTGATTTGGAAGTTTTTAACACAGGATTTTTGTTGATCAGATGCTATGGCTTTCTTTGGTTGCTTAGAAGCGATGAATTTGGGTGGCTATTTTTTTGAATTTGAGTAGTTAGTTGAATATATATAAAAATTCAAATTGATGTAAATTTAGGGAAATCTAAATGTTCTTCCTAATTTGAGAGAAAAATAATCTAATTTTTTATTTTTTGATATTTTTTAATAATTTTTTTTTTATTTTTTATTTTTTTAATTTCAAATTTTCATAATACAAAAATTGCATCATTTTGGGACAATTATCAGCAACCTATAATGGAAGTTGATAGAATAACTAAATTAAAGAAAATTAAAAGTTAGAAAACTGAATTGAATGAAACTCAAGTTACAGGACTAAATTAATTTTTATGCCAAATTAGAAAATGCAATTTATAATTTAAACTCTCTTTTTCTAGTCAATTTTTCTGTAAAAATATTTGAGAATTCATTGTCCGGCATCAATTTTGAATCTTTAATATAAAGCAAAAATTCAATTCTTTGCAACAACCAAAACACTAGATCACCCCTTGACCAATAACTCCACTAAAAATTTCAAACCCTTAAATGAGCCACCAGAATTTACTGGCACCCCTTCCGTAGCCTAAAACCACCAAATCATACAATAGCCACCCAAATACGAAGTTCCCGAAATATATATTACAAGTCTGCAACCTTTACGACCACGGGGACGATTGAAATTTGATGTATTTCAAGCCTTTCGAGGTCATGAAATTTGAAGGTTGCGGATTTTTCAATTTGAAAAGAGCCCACTCAACCCATTAAAGCAAGAAGATTCATCTGGCCCATTCAAACTTCAAACACCCAGTCTGATTTTGACTCGACCCATAAATCCTGTCTCAGCTATACTATACAGTATACACATAAGAAACGAGTAGGCAGTAAGAAAAAAAGAAGGGAATAATAGGTGGGAAGGCCACACAAGAGACAATAACATTGGTAACGATCTTGTTGATGAAGAAACATCAAGAACAACCAAAAACTTATTGCTAAAAGTGAAAGTACAAGTGCCAACAAATGTTACTACAATACTAGAGCACTTTAAGAAGAATGACAAATTACAATTTACCTACATGTGGTTTGGCTAAAATTTAAGTTTCCTATTTGTGGTTTGAAATTTAACACTTTACCTACCTAAGGTCCACTCCATTAGGGGTTTGCAACCTACCTTTGGACTTTCTCCATTAAAAATACCAAAAACATAACAAAACCAAAGAAAACAAAATCAAAGAGTGGTTTTGCAAAAATTTAGAAACTTTCTCAAGAACTTCAATAGAACACAAAAATTATCCAATCGCAGCTGTTGCTAACACTCTCTACAACAATTATACACATCCAAAACCTACTAAACTTATATACAAATTAGAACAACACCACAATTGAACAAATCAAACATAAAAAATAATCACTAATCAGAGGTAATGGATGGAAAATTGGAGGAAATCAGTGAGGAACAGTGAAACGTGAAACCCCAACCCACTTCTCTGTTCCTTCCTCCAACCCTCCATATTTTCTCTCAACAAAACAACAAACACGTTGAAAAAATACCATTACCATCTATCTCTTCTCTGAACAAACCCACTTAAAAAATCCATACTTTTTACATCATCTAGCGATCTACTTAAACGAAAACAAAAATAAGAAATGAAATAAGTGAGTTCTAGAAATATATCCAGCAAATGTGTGTGTTTTATATCCATCAAAATTAATGCACTCAAATAGAACTCAAGAAATTCCAGGTAGTCCTTGTAATAGATTGTGCTCCAAATCTCAACTAACACTATTAAGGATGAGATGGTGAAGATGGTACCACCTCAAAACAACCTACATCACACCCCTTCAACAGCA
This sequence comes from Quercus lobata, assembly GCF_001633185.2. Classification (NCBI taxonomy): domain Eukaryota; kingdom Viridiplantae; phylum Streptophyta; class Magnoliopsida; order Fagales; family Fagaceae; genus Quercus; species Quercus lobata. The sequence continues at coordinate 6,525,040 of NC_044911.1, read as the reverse complement.
CAAATCTAACCTTCATTTCATTTCCCTTTCAAATGCTAGACTAGAGAGAGAGAAAGCAGAGATAGAGAAGGAAAAAGCTTGAGGTGAAAGGTGGAGTAAGGAGGCCCACCATGGGTTTGGGTCGGCATGAGAGAGAGAACTCGGGGTTTAACAGATCAGGGGAAGCCACGGTTGTTGGTGGTGGTGGCGATGAGCAATAGAGAACACGCCTTTGAGGCTTTCAGCCATGTCTGATGCAGATTGTTCAAGTCCCAAGTTAGGTTCCTAACATGGCACAAAGAGAAGCACATGGGGGAAGACTTGTTGCCATAGATGACGTGTATGAATGCGATGAGGTTGCACACAATGCGCAATTAGAGGCATTCTTTCAACGAATAAAGGAGTGTTTTGATACACTTTCAAAGCAGCTCACCGCCTTAGCCATTGGAAATCAACCTCAAAAGTATCATCCAAATCCATGTTATGTGGAGGAGGAGGAGGATCTCGATATCGAGGAGGAGGACTGCAATATCAAAGAGAATGATGAATACATTGAAAGAGTTTGTGCAATAAATTGGGATTATCCACCAATTATGGTGACTATCTTGAAGATTTTAGTCAAGGAGACAAGATTGAGCTTGATAAAAATAATGTCATATACATACATGGTGAGCCCATAACTCACACCATTGATGAGACTTTCGACATTCAAAAACAAAAGGTTACTGATTTTATTGATTATAATCATATGTTGGTACAATTGGTTTGTTCAGTTGTAGATGGGTTCTCAATTGATGAGCGGAGTTTCAATCTACTAAAGCTTGAACTTGAACACATTAAACAATATGATTTCATTGGGGTGGATGAGCTTCTCTCAAAATTTTTTTGATAATACAGTTAAAATTAATTTGGAAAGATTACTGGAAAATGTTATCGATCCCTTCTAGGAGGATTTAATTGAACAAGAATTGATAGAGGTCAACAAGAGGTGTGAACGAGTGATTTTAAGTAATCATTGTAGTGGAGGTATGAAGTTTATGGATGTGTACATGGATTCTTTTTTAGTACTTGCTTCATATATCCCACCATGGCAAAAGAGTTCTAGAATAAAAATTCGTACATCAAGACTTATTATGAGTGAGAAAAGATTGATAAGTAGCATATTGATTTGTCTTGTCGTGCGCAAAAGGATAGGATGGAGAGGATTATTCGGGGTTCCAATTGATCATGGAAGATTGCCACAATACTCGAGGACGAGTTTTCCCCAACCCCGAGAGAATGATGTAGATTGGTTAAGAAAGAATAAATATTTTAATATTTTATATTATTTTCTCTTTCCTAGTGGAATTAGGATTTATTTGCTTTCACAAATTCAATTAAAATCCTTTTCCTAGTTGAATTAGGATTTTAATTGTTTTCCTTTTCCTAGTGAAATTGTTTTTCCCTTTTCAAGTAAAAGTAGGTTTATTATTTCTTTTACTAAAAGGAGTAGGAGAAATTCTATTTCTATAAATACTCTTTATAGAGAAGTTGATTATTGTTATGTGTTGATTAATAAAAACTTTTTAGAGAGGTTTTTTCTATTATTTTTCCTACTAGCCTAGTGTTCTTACGGAACTTAAGTTTTAGGAATAATTGTAGTAATTGTATGTTACAAATTCTACTTCTATATGCTCACGCGGCATCAATGTCCTATTTGGCTGTGAGAGAGAGAGAGGGCCAAAATGGCAACATACCACTATTTGGCAAAATATGTAGTATTTTACCATTGTTTGAGAAACATTTTGCAATCTACCACTCTTTTGGAACTCGAGTTTCACAAACTCAAGTTTGGCAAGTTACTCAAGTTTCCAAGTTTGATAAAAAATGGCACCTGGAACTCGAGTTTCATAAACTCAAGTTCCTTGTACATAAAGTTCAATAGACTTAAAATTTCCTGTTTACACAATTTTATTAGCATGCAAACCAACATTGATTGACTTTGTGATGTCACCCCTCTGCCTCATGTCTAGCACCACTGCCAACTATATGTGAATAATTTTCCTTTCCAATACCTTAGTTAAAAGAGTGCAAACCAACATTGACTGACTTTGTGATGTCATCCCTTTGCCCCATGTCCAGCACCACTGCTAGCTTTATTTGAATAATTTCCCTTCCCAATACCTTAGATAAAAGAGTTAGAAAGGCACGCAAAGTATACTGATGTAACGTGTGGTAAGTGATTTTTGTTTGTTTATTTGTTTTTTTTTTAAGGTAAATAATGTGTGGCCATGTGAGTGCTGTGGGGAATGGTGTTTTTCTTACATGGTAGGTACTGGAGTTTTTGAAACTCGAGTTCCATTTTAAACTCGAGTTTCACAAAATCAAGTTTTAAAAAAGTGGTAGATTACTAAATATTTCTCAAATAGTGATAAAACATTACATATTTTTCCAAATGGTGGTATTTGGCCATTTTGGCCGAGAGAGATGGTTAACTTGTGTGAGAGAGAGAGAGAGAGATAATAAAAACATCATCTAAATTGCCAATTTCTATGTTAAATTGAAGTTCCTGAACCAAGTTTTTATGATTTTTACAAATTCAACTCTTTGATCTTGTTTCCTTTGGTTTTGTTATTTTATTCAATTTTTTTTTAATGTTTCTAATGGGTCTCAGGTGTGTAAAGTGTTAAATTTCAAATCACAGGTAAGTAATTTAAATTTTGTTCAAGCCACATATTGGTTTGTTGTAATTTGCCCAAGAAAAATATACCATAATGTCTAAACAATGGGTTGGAATACCTGAACCATATATGGTAGACTTCATGTTGGGAATTTACACAAATTCTTAGATTTGTGAGAAATGAAAAATAGATAAAAATAACACATGCATAAGGAAATTAGATGAGACAAGAAATTACGTATATATTTCCTATGTTCATGGAGTTGTAGTGATTTAATATTTCTAAAAAAACATATATATAAGATGTGACAATACAATGTTTCTCTCAAAACAACATGGCCTATCGGCTCAAGCCATTGTTCCACAGACTAGGTTTTAGAAAATCTTCCATTAAAACCGTAGCGCTTTTATATTGAGTCAAATCATAATTTTGATCAAACACAAACTAGGCTTCACATATCCCTCTACTTAATACACTTGTTGAAGGGTCAAGTATGTTGCTTTGCCTAGAGAACGAAAATTACCCACTACTTGATGTAGAGAAGGCTCACAAAGATTTAGAAGGTGCACATCAACCCTACATGGTGCATGAAGCGGAAAAACTTGATACGGTAATATTTTCCATTTGCCAAGATAAGGTTATAATATTTTCAACACTAATTCCACCTATTGATTTTATCATTTCAAATGTATTTAACGGTATGGTGGAATAAAAAGCATCTTTGAAGAGGAACTAGTCTGAGACCCCTTAGAATTCATGCATGATCCTAAATGAAATAAGAGAGAAATGCAAAGTGGATCAACACATGACTTAATGGTTTGAATATTTATATGACGCTTCACTAAATGGATGCAATCTAAATGAAATGAACATGATTACATGACAAAACTATCCATTAAGGCCAATTACAAGGTTTATAAATCAATCACGTCACTCAAACGATGGTTACACAATGAAATGTCATTCACGCATCTTGTTGAAAACATGGTGTGCAACATGAAAACAACCCCTGATTAAGTGAAGGATCAGGCAAAAAAATGTCCAAAATTTACACTCACAAGGCCTCAATGGCACCAAAGGTCAAAAACCCCATCATGTACAAACATTTGACAAAAAGCAATTGAAAAAAAAAAAAAAAAAAAGAAAAAACACAAGCACAATATCAAAACTTGTAAACACCAAAATTCATAAACCTAGATATGAATCTATGTGATTTTATTATGTAAATGCGAGAAAATATCATGAGATTACCTTGATTTGATGAGTGAAAGATGTTGGAATCAAAGTTATGGTTAAACTGAAATTTGAAAGAGTGTGAAAGAGATAGGGTTTAGTTTCAGACGACCAAGAGAAAGAAAATTAAAGGCCAAATCATTAAAATACATGTTTGAGAATCTCAATTGATCTAGTGTCTACCGAGACATTTTATATGACCTTTGTTGGCCGAGTGTCTAATGAAAATTCTTGCAATGCAAAATATAAAAGTTCGGACTCTCAGCTCTCATAGAGAAACTATATTAATTCACTCTCCACACGTAAAAATTACTTGCACAAAGATTAAAAGCACAAAGAAAAACATATCTTTGGCTCTTTCACAAAGAATTTAATGCGTTTATAGATGTTTGGACCAGAGTAGGATTTTTTTTTTTTTTTTTTTTTTTTTTTTTTTTTTTTTTTTTTTTTTTTTTTTTATAGAATAAACGGCAGAATTTTATTCAATGAAAGAATAAATTTATATAGGAACAAGGCAGTATCAAGGAGAGCCAAACAAAACTACACAAGCTACAGAGCTTTCCCACCACCTATCAAAAACAGCAACAATATGCAAGGTTACATAAAGGAAAGCCAAAGAAAAACAAGACTATCCTACAAACTCAAGACAAGCTTCCATAATTAGCTTCCAAATATTGTATAGCATGGGTTGTAGCAGACCTAGTTAGAAAAGAAGGGTCAAGGTGTGGAGTACCGTAGTGGGCCTCATTCCACTTATTCCAAATCATCCAGCTGGTTGTGAAAAATATTGCAATCTCTGGGTCATTTCTCCTTTACATAATTTGATCAACCACATCCACAAATGAAAGATTTGTGCAATGAGACATGGTCCCCCTTAAGCATGTGGACTTCCAAACCATATTAGAATATGTACAGCTTAGCAGGATATGGTTTGTTGACTCCACCCCATCCTTACAACATTCACATCCAGCATCAAACAAAATTTTTCTTCTAGCTAGATTTGCTTTTGTAGGCAGTATATCTCTACAAGCTCTCCAAATGAAAGTTTTGATTTTATTACATACCTTGGCCGCCCAAATCGCTTTCCAAATTTTATTGCACTGTGAGTAATTGGATGATCTTGTAATTGGATCAATGAGGTTATCCACTGTGGCCATTGATGACATTGTGGAGCATGGGGTTACCACCTTGAATGATGGTGGAGTAGTTGGTTCTACATCGTTTGCCATCTTTGTGGATCTTGAGGAAGGCTCATGCTTTGGTCAATGGCATTGGCAATTGTCTCCTTGTTGTTTAGAATCCTACAAAACTATGTGACCAAATGAGGGTTCTCATCTGGCAGAGTGTCATCTACAGCTTTTCTTCTAGTAATTAGCTGCATCAAAACCACTCCAAATGCATATACATCCGCTTTGGTGGTCACTGTTCCTGTAGCTGCTGACAAGGAAAGGAACTCATCAAGCTGATCACTTGCAATGGTTCAACTAGTGACATCTAACTAGAAAATAATTATTCATGGTGAACATTGGTGTCAACATACTTGGTATGACACAAGCACATGAAGAGAAAAGATTGTACAACAACAAGAAGCCCCAGCCTCAAATTGTAAGGTCGTTTATAGATCATCAATAGATTAGTCAAGGTTAACTATATGTATATAGTGGTAGAGTCAAAATTTCAGTTTGGAGACTGGGAAAAATTAAAAGACATGAATGGGATTAATTATAAAAATGATAAGATGTATGAATAATATATATGTAAAATAATACAATATCATGCAAAATAAAATGTAAATGTAAATTTTAATTTGTTTATATGTAAATTTTAATTTGTTTATCATTTCTAGATTAATTTACTTAGTTGCGCTCAAAGTTTTTTCATATTTTTTATTTTTCTTCATGATTTTTTTTCAATAATTTGATTAATGAGGATAAATTTAGAAAATAAATAAAATATAAAAGTGTTAAAAATATAACAATATGCTTGGAAAGTTGCACGCTAAATGTATTGATTGCTTTAAAAAAAAAATGTGGAACTCAATATTTCTTTATCTATTTTTCTAATCATTTGAATTTTGAGTTTATAGCAAAAACCTGAAGGTCAAATGTAAAACTTACAAGAAATTATATATCAAGCTGGATGGGTAGGATGAAGAAAATAATTTTCATGAACTTGTTAAGATTAGGGAAATGAAATAAAGAGACTTGCATTGCGTCTAATGCATTAACGATGAGGATCAAAGAGTGTGAGTAAAAGAATATAGGCAGATTTAAGAAGCATGAGGATTGATATGGAAATGACATAAAAGAGCGGAGTGATATGGACTTGCGGCCCAATCATTCCCATAACACCCATGATTCTAAAGATGGCAAAAATCATGGAGCAATGGGAGCATTAAGAAGTCTATACTAAATTACTAATAACATTCCATCGTCAACAACAAGAATGAGAGAATATTTACAACCTTATCATTATACACAAATAAGAAAGTTCACTGACGTATCAAAGAAGTTTCAGCCGACATCTATTACCTCAGTGATATGATTTTCCTTGATTGTGCAAATCTTTTGGGAGATTGTCTAAGTTTTGAAAGACCATTCATCACTAAACTCTTCAAATTCAATTTGGCCCGGAAAGAGTATTTCGGCCAAAATGCTGAAATTTCAGATTTTTGTTTCCCTCTTAGAAGATGTGGGTGGTTTGGTTTGTATTGGGCTTGTGGTATAGAGCTATATTGGGTTTGGCTGTAGATCTGCGTTTTGGAGGAAGGAGAAAGCTATATTGGGTTTGGCTATCAAGACACCAATCGGTTTTTAGTGTAAGTAGGAATTAAATTCAAATATCTTATTCAATCATTAGAGACTTTACCAGTTAAACTAAATGGAACCCACATATATAAATATATATATATATATATATATATATTATTTTAATATGCTATAACTTAGCTGAAAACTATAAAATATTATGGGAAAAGGTCAAAAATATTATAAAATAATAATTTTTTTTACCACACGTACATTGTCTGCCACACTCTAGTTTTGGTGTTTTTCTTTTTATCTTTTCCTCTCTCTCGAATATTGTTTTTGTAAAAATTTGTAATTTGTATGATGTTAGTAAAAAAACAATCAATTATATTAAATATAGTGTTATCAAAGATTCTCAAAAAAATAAATATATTAGATATATATTTACTCTAAAGATAGAACAATTTGTATCTAAACTTTAAAACAGCTTGAATTTCTTATTAAAATAATAAAGCTTTAATTCAGTCTTAGAGTCCAATTACTTCCTTTTGATTACGTTGTAAAACATATAAAAAAAAAAGTTGGCATAAAAATAATTTTTTCCGTAACGTTAATATGATTATTTATAATCTTTTTAGTATTATGAGGTTTGAATAGTCACTTAAAATTATTTATGTGCCTTGGATAAATTTTTAATAAATATTATGAGTTATTTTATTTTTGTTTTATTTTTTAAATTATTTAATTATTAATTAAATTATTTATAATATCATTGGTCGGACCATTGGTTTGACCCCTAGTTGCACCACACAAAAATCCTCTATGCCATTTCTTTTGTTTCTACAAACTCTTTGTCTTCTAAGTATGTAAATTTCTCTTCGTAGCTTTTCTTTCTTTTGTCTTTTATATTTTTACTTTTATAGCCCATGTGTTTGTTTATGTTCTTTCTTAAGTAGTTTGTATTTGAGTATGTTTCTTAGTATTGAACTCAGTAAAACTGCCTCCATTTGATGAAGGTTCTTTGTTTTTCGTGACTTTACTGCGTCATATTGTTAAATGATCATGGTGGTTGGTTTTGTTCATATTAATTTCAGAGATTATTTCATTAGCTATTTATTGGCTTATATATATATATATATATATTATAAATTTGTAATATATAATTATATTTAAAATTTTGTATTTATATATTTCTCTCTTATTCACTTAAAAAAAAAAAAAAAAATCTTTTTGGTGATTGATTTTATTATTTTCTTTATTGAAGGCAAGTAACCAAAAATAAAAACATAAACGTCTTCTAAAGAGACTTTCTAATAAAATATTTATATCACTATAGCTTGCATGCTACATATCTTCCATCATTAATGCCTTATGTTTAGGTATGTCATGCAACAAAATCACAATAATTGTTGAAAAAATAAATTGTTATTTTAACAGTGCAATATCTATTGGATAATTGAGGATACTAAGGACTAGAATCCTAATTTTTATTAATTCATTTTTTTTATTTAGCAATTAATTTTTATTTATTTATTATTTTTTATTGAGGTTAGGGATTTTTCATATTGAAATCCTAATTTGCAATCAAAGAAGAAGAAACAATTATCTGTTTAAGTATTCTTACAAAAATCAATAAAAGTTATCTTTGCAAAACATTCATTTACATCTTAAAAAAATAAATTTTGCTAAAAATTGTGCTCACTTAAAGTTCATTCCCAAAAGAGGTACAATATTTGTTGGATAGTACTTAAAGAGTTAAAATATTTGCTATATAGAACTTAATTTATTATATAGGTTTAGTCGCTACAATTTGTATGTTATTATTGTTACATGTTTCTAAGTATACTATGTGTAAGGACACGATTCGTGGCGGACCGTAACAGTGTCGGGTTCGCACGTGAAAAGGCCCTAGCAATATCATTTGTAGAGTGTGGGTTTGGAAGGCTAGGCCTTGATCGACAGGCGGTGGGTTTTTCGTGGTGTTCGTACAAGTTTAAGTTTTCCTTCACCCCTGGAGTCTTTCTCCTGGAGGTGGGCTGGGAGGCTCTGGTTTTTGGCCATTTTTCCCAACCCCCTCTCTAGGTTCCTTATTTTTCCTTTTATATTCGCCTGCGTCCACTATCTTTCATCTACGTATAGGGTCAACCTTTCCAAGGCTGATACTTGTCCCGTCAGTCCATACCCAAAGTCGTTGGGAAGGGTTGTAAAAGCCAAAGAATGCGGCTCTGTCAGGTTCAGAGCATTAAATGGCAGTAACAGCAGCTTTCCCTGGATATTTTAGATCTTTCTTCCAAGTTTCAGTCCTATACCGTTTTTACCCTTCTTTCTGGGGGTACTTTGGGTCTGCCGAGGACTGAACTGCCTTCGGCGGTATCCAAAGGCTATCTTGTCGAGTTTGGGCCATAGCCCTCCTCGGCTTGGGCCTTCGGATTCTCCCCGAGTAGATGGGCCTGGCCCATAAATCATTTGGGCCCCACAATAGCCCCTCAAAACCCGGCTGTCCAACCTTTTGGTTGGAAAGGGGGGTTTTGGTGATGCCGAACCTCTTCCTACGGCCCAATCAATTTGGCCTATTAATAATGCTGGCGGCTCTTCATCTGTCCAAGAAATGCACCGGTCTATGAGACAGTTTTTTGATTTCGCGCTTGATGCGTTCTTATCGTTTGGGTATCCAAAACGCGCTTTTAATGACCACTATTTACGAGACTACTTTAATTCGACGGTTTGTTTTGATGGGGTGGAGAAACGAAACCGGCATGTTTATGTTGGCAGATTCCTTTGGAGATCTGAACCTATTAAATGTCTCCCGCTCCACCCTCTGTATAAGAAGGAAGGGAGGAGGTTATTGTTTTTGTAAAGAATCCCTTTTCATCCTTCTGAGATTTGAAATACTTGGCCTCCCCTAGGGTTCATTTTACCCACTGGTTTATAAACTAAATCGTGATACACTTTACCATAACAACAAGTGATGCAGGAGCCAAACCCCTCCCATAAACGCCATGTTCCAATAAAGCTCATTATGGCTCGATCGGGACAGGGATGGCGAAGACTCAAAATCAACCTCACCCTTCTTTCAGTCAAAATCCGAAGCAGGGACTTGTCACGTCACACTTTCGGCGTGACTGAGTCGAGAACACCCATCATCAATACCAACCGCTCTCCTATGAGCATACCTAGTATGGCTCCAGTGTGTTGGGAGTCAGGATCGAGGCAGGGACTAAGTGTCTCTACTTCTTCCTCTCTTCCTTCACTGGTGCTATCCTCCGTCTCCCTTTCTTAGTCTTCCCAGCACCAGATCCATCCTGGTACTTTCACTTCTCCCTCTTTTACTCCTTTTTCTTTCTTTTCATCTCTTCTCTCTTCTTCTCCTCCTTCTTTACTCATGTCCTCCATCTTCTTCATTGATTTCTTCCTTACTATTTCCTTCTCCTTCATTTTTTCCCAAAGAAGGTTCTTATCGAAATATGAGCAGTATTGAGGCAGAGATTGTAGAGACTTTGAAGACGAGTTTAAAAGACGCCTGACAGTTTACTTATCTGTACTACGGATGTAATTGTTGCTTAGGCAGTTCACATTTTGTATAGGCTCGTTTGAGCCCCTCTTTGTACGTTGTAATAATTTTTCGTATTAATAAAAATTGTTGTTATTTTATTTCGCATGTTTTGTCTCTATGCCCCTTTTTTTAAAAAAAAAAAAATTTACAAACGCTGCTCGGCACAATAATGTAGCATCTAAACCAATGACGACTAAGACCAAAATACTTGATAATAAAAAGATGTCGCCATAACTTTAATAGAAATGCTTGGCACAATAAGGCCGACCAGTGAAAAGTAATACTTACCCCCTGCTAGCCGAGGAGAAAAACGAAGGTTTGATGCCGTGTGAGGAATAACCATTTGAAGATATATCACCCACCAAATGAACAGCCTTCTTATACGACTAAATGCTGGGGCGTTCCACCACCTTCCTTACACCTTTATTGGCCTTAACCTTTTATGGTGTTTAAGCCGTGGATGAAGTGACCTGACATTTTTATCAGGTAACCCATCTTACGAAATTCAAACCTTTTCTTATCAAAGTATTTGGTTTCCCCATTGGCTTGGGTCCGAGGACCATACAAGGCTTTGGTTCTGTCCAAAACTTGTAATAATTATAATTTTTTGTACTTGGTTTTCCCATAGGCTTGGGTCCGAGGACCATGCAAGGCCTTGGTTCTGTCCAAAACTTGTAATTTTTTTATGTACTTGGTTTCCCCATAGGCTTGAGTCCGAGGACCATGCAAGGCCTTGGTTCTGTCCAAAACTTGTAATTTTTTATGTACTTGGTTTCCCCATAGGCTTGAGTCCGAGGACCATGCAAGGCCTTGGTTCTGTCCCTGGACTCCTATGCTGAACGGGCTTGGGCCGCGAATTTACTGGGCCTGCAAATTAAGAGGTATTTCCGTAGTCTTTGATCACGCGGTACTTTTTGGCGTCCCAGTGTTCGAGGTGCGCCTTCTCGAGACTCCTTTAGCCTCAGGGTTGCAGACGACGTTGGAAATCGAGCCAGAGACATTTTGTTTGTAGCGTTCCTTGGGACGCCGCGTGAGTAAAATGCCTCCACCTTATCTCTTAAATAAATAGGAGAGAAAGTCGCTTTACTTTCGCACAAATCCTTCAATCTTCTCTCCTAGTACATCATGCTCGAAGCGAGGGTTGGGGCAAAAGAGCTCTCTCCGCCACAAAGGCTCCGTGTCCTCCTGAGACTCCAGATGGTGAGGCACGGGCAAATGAGGCACAAATTCAAGAGAATATTCCAGTTTGACAGAGGGGAAAGTGTGTTTCTCCCTCTTTTAGTCAAAATCCGAAGCAGGTTCTGTTCATGCCAAATTTTTGGTGTGTCAGGAGAAAGATTCTCCGCCCCCAACGCCTCTGCCTTGTTGCAGGCAAATTTTTGGTGAAGGCTCCTCAGCTTCCGGCTCCCTGCATCTTTCCCTCAGTGGTGTGAGGCTTAAGTCGGGTTCTTTTGCTGCCTGAGTTATGGGCGTGCAAAAGCATTGAGGAGGAATAAGGTCTCAAGGCAGTAGCCAACTTCTCCTCTGTGCTACCTCCTCGGCTTTATCTTCACTCTCTTGTATTTTTCGTTACTTACGTAGTTAGCTTCAATGTAAGCTTTGTTTCAGCTTTTCATTGTACACTGTACTGTTCTTTTGTCTTAATAAAATATGTGTCTATTTCTCTATACATATCTTTCTTCTCCGTAACAACTACTTTATGCATGAATATTAAATATAAGCTTGCCCTTAATGATATTCCAGGCAGAAAAATGCCTTAACACAAATTCCTACTAGTTTAAACTTACAAATATTATCAAGCATAACAAGGTTAATCCTCAATAAATTAAACTCTTGGAACTAACCGGGATAACTGCTGAGTGCTGCGCGATGCATGCTAGAGCGATGTCCGAGAACGATAAACTCTAAATAATTCGTCCGAGAGGGTAGCCGAGTAGCGAGGGACTTTGGTTGTGCTTTTGGGTAATATGTTGCGCCGTATCGCATCAACCCCTTTGATACTGGGGATCCGAGGGTAGACCGAGGAATCCGCGCAATCAAGGTATTAACCCATCTGTTAACGCGGAGTTCTCTTCGGATGGATTTTGAGGTTTATGTGCCATAGTTTTTTTTTTTTTTTTTAAAAAATAGTTGGTTCCTCATCCAAGTAGTTGGTTTCCCCATAGGCTTGAGTCCGAGGACTATGCAATGCCTTGGTTCTGTCCAAAACCTAGTTTTCCTCATCCAAGTAGTTGGTTTCCCCATAGGCTTGAGTCCGAGGACTATGCAATGCCTTGGTTCTGTCCAAAACCTAGTTTTCCTCATCCAAGTAGTTGGTTTCCCATAGGCTTGAGTCCGAGGACTATGCAATGCCTTGGTTCTGTCCAAAACCTAGTTTTCATCCAGGTAGTTGGTTTCCCATAGGCTTGATCCGAGGACTATGCAATGCCTTGGTTCTATCCAAAACCTAGTTTTCCCATCCAGGTAGTTGGTTTCCCATAGGCTTGAGTCCGTGGACCATGCAATGCCTGGTTCTATCCAAACCTAGTTTTCCTCATCCAGGTAGTTGGTTTCCCCATAGGCTTGAGTCCGTGGACCATGCAATGCCTGGTTCTGTCCAAAACCTAGTTTTCCTCATCCAGGTAGTTGGTTTCCCCATAGGCTTGGAGTCTGTGGACCATGCAATGCCCTGGTTCTGTCCAAAACCTAGTTTTCCTCATCCAGGTAGTTTGGTTTCCCCATAGGCTTGAGTCCGGACCATCCAATGCCTGGTTCTGTCCACCTATGTAGTTGGTTTCCCCATAGGCTTGAGTCCGGGACCATGCAATGCCTGGTTCTGTCCAAAACCTAGTTTTCCTCATCCAAGTAGTTGGTTTCCCCATAGGCTTGAGTCCGAGGACTATGTAATGCCCTGGTTCTGTCCAAACCTAGTTTTCTCCAGGTAGTTGGTTTCCCCAGAGGCTTGAGTCCGAGGACTATGCAATGCCCTGGTTCTGTCCAAAACCTAGTTTTCCTCATCCAGGTAGTTGGTTTCCCCATAGGCTTGAGTCCGTGGACCATGCAATGCCTTGGTTCTGTCCAAAACCTAGTTTTCCACATCCAGGTAGTTGGTTTCCCCATAGGCTTGAGTCCGTGGACCATGCAATGCCTTGGTTCTGTCCAAAACCTAGTTTTTCCTCATCCAAGTAGTTAGTTTCCCCATAGGCTTGAGTCCGAGGACTATGCAATGCCCTGGTTCTGTCCAAAACTTAGTTTTCCTCATCCAGGTAGTTGGTTTCCCCATAGGCTTGAGTCTGTGGACCATGCAATGCCCTGGTTCTGTCCAAAACCTAGTTTTCCTCATCCAGGTAGTTGGTTTCCCCATAGGCTTGAGTCGAGGACTATGCAATGCCCTGAAAACTGTCCTCGCCAGGTAGTTTGGTTTCCCCATAGGCTTGAGTCCACTAGTAATGCCCTGATTCTGTCCAAAACCTAGTTTTCCTCATCCAGGTAGTTGGTTTCCCCATAGGCTTGAGTCCGTGGACCATGCAATGCCTGGTTCTGTCCAAAACCTAGTTTTCCTCATCCAGGTAGTTGGTTTCCCCATAGGCTTGAGTCCGTGGACCATGCAATGCCCTGGTTCTGTCCAAAACCTAGTTTTCTTTGGCACTGGAACTTGGTTTTACGGGAGTTAGCTCCTCGTCCAAGCCCCTAGAATTATTCGCGCGATTAACGTTGACAAACGTAGCCCCTAATCAAGAAGCATGGCCCCTAACGGAACTTTACGCTGAAACTCTATAACCAATTGTTAGGAATAAAAAAGGAACTATTTCGACCTACCGCCTATGCCAACACACAAGCCTTCCCACAGACGGCGCCAATTGTAAGGACACGATTCGTGGCGGACCGTAACAGTGTCGGGTTCGCACGTGAAAAGGCCCTAACAATATCATTTGTAGAGCGTGGGTTTGGAAGGCTAGGCCTTGATCGACAGGCGGTGGGTTTTTCGTGGTGTTCGTACAAGTTTAAGTTTTCCTTCACCCCTGGAGTCTTTCTCCTGGAGGTGGGCTGGGAGGCTCTGGTTTTTGGCCATTTTTCCCAACCCCCTCTCTAGGTTCCTTGTTTTTCCTTTTATACTCGCCTGCGTCCACTATCCTTCATCCACGTATAGGGTCAACCTTTCCAAGGCTGATACTTGTCCCGTCAGTCCATACCCAAAGTCGTTGGGAAGGGTTGTAAAAGCCAAAGAATGCGGCTCTGTCAAGTTTAGAGCATTAAATGGCAGTAACAGCAGCTTTCCCTGGATATTTTAGATCTTTCTTCCAAGTTTCAGTCCTATACCGTTTTTACCCTTCTTTCTGGGGGTACTTTGGGTCTGCCGAGGACTGAACTGCCCTCGGCGGTATCCAAAGGCTATCTTGTCGAGTTTGGGCCATAGCCCTCCTCGGCTTGGGCCTTCGGATTCTCCCCGGGTAGATGGGCCTGGCCCATAAATCATTTGGGCCCCACACTATGCATTTATGATATGATGATTATTGTAAATAAACCAAAATTAAATAATATTTCATAACTCATAGTTAATATTCCCATATATCACATGGGTCAGTGACTAGTTATATTTATTTCATTATTATCTTTCTCTTATGTTATTTATTTCATTATCTAACACTTTTCTATAATTTTCTTTCTTACTTGTAAATTTTTCATCTAAAATTTTTTGCTGCATTTTTTTTTATATATTTTTAAGAGATCCTATTTGAGATTCAATTAAGCACTACTGCAACTTCATTAAACAATAAAATTACCAAAATTCTCAACATGCCTTGATAAAGACAAATTCAAGTTTCAACATATAACTCAATGACTTGATGGATATAAGCAAAACAAGATTAATTTCATAAGATAATCTAAAGCTAAAATGCAAATTACATTTTGATTGAAATTCATTTTAGTCCTCTAACTTAACTTTTGTGCAACTGAGTCCTCTAAGACTCAAATTTATTCAATTCAAGTATTTTGTCCAATTTTGTTAAAAATTTTCCGTTAAGTATGCTATTAATTAATTAAAAAAATTTATCACATAAAAAATCTTGAAATATTTTTAATAATTTTATAGATTTTTTTTTCATGTGAAAATAATATTTTTTTAATGAAATTTTTTTAACAAAATTCAAAATTGGATAGAAGTCCTAAATTAAATAAATTTGAAGTTTAAAAGACTCAATTAAATAAAAGTAAAGTTAGAAAATTGAAATAAATTTCAGTCAAATTTAAATGGTGGAATTTGTATTTTAGCAAAATCTAATAACAAGGTTAAGGCATAATTAACAAAAAGATATAAAATATATTATTTTTCCCCAAAAAAAAAAAAAAAGAGAGATTTTTACTAGACTTTGGATAATGCAACACAGGATGATGGAAAGTTGAAATCTAATTTTCAATTTTGATTTTGGTGGAGAGAGTGAGAGAGATTGTTTGGCGAGTGAACGAACAACGTGAGACAATGGATAGTTAATGCAGACAACCTATCATGTGAAAGATTAATTGAAATTTCAAACTATTAAAAGGGAACTGATTGTAAAAAATGATTTCGGAAACTCGCCACTTTTTTATTTTGATGAACTCTGGCCACATTTATTTTTTTTCGTGTGGGTAAAACAACTCAGGATTTTCATTGGGTTGGTTTAGGTTTACTATAGTCTATAGGACCATAGTTATGGGTACATTTTGTAGGATGAGGAAGAGAGTGCACAACCGCCTTTGGTTTGACTAATAATTTTGGGATCCTCTTTCAATGGGGACCTTAGATAATGACTTGAGTGGCGAAAGTCTACGGCTCTTGAAATTGAGTACATAAATAATTACAAAATTTTAATTTAAATTCAAGGCAAATAATGGAATCCTATATACTATGAACCATGGAATTAAGGTTTCAAATTAGCAACTTAATGCAATAGAAACAGCACTAATCATTTTGTTCACTTTTTTTTTTTTTTTTTTTTTGGGGTGCCTTTTTTATATATAAATACATGAAATTATTTTTAATTTCTTTTCCTTATTCTATTTTTTATTTTCCTTTTTTTTATTATTCTTTTTTAAATTTCCTCCTCTCTCAGTCTCTCTTACCCAAACCACTCTTCAAATCCCGTTGGCTCATGGGCACAAGATGTATAAGGTGAATCGGAAATAATCTCGGCCGTCCATTACACTCTGCCATCTTCAGCAGTTTCTCAACCGGAACAAATGCCGCCGTTCTCCGATTCTTTTTTTACTCTGGTTCCATTCATGTAGTCTAGGCCATTCATTGTGTATTCCATGCTTAGACTTACATAGGTGTATTTTGCGTTGAGTATTCCATTCATGTAACCGCTCTTTGGAACTTGTTGCTTGATAAATCAATTGTTGGGAAGATGGTTGGGACTATTACTAATTTGTCTCCAATCCTTTCATTGCCGCCTTTACTGAATCTTGATAAACACCACTTCTCCTAGATCAATCATATAGATCAAAAGGATATGGTCCATCTTTATCTTCATCACTAATCATCATGGCTTTCAACATTTCAAATTAATCTCTCAATAAAAGACCAGTAAACACATTGATAGAGAGGTCGAGAATTTGTATTTTAGAGAAAAGCATCACATTACTTTTATGGTTTCCTACGGAACCATGAAACCAATTAAATCTCAAGACAAGAACCATAACTCCAAAAGACAGGTATAATTCTCTATGTGTTATAACTAAAGTTTCTCAATTAAATTCTTCTTAAAAGGAAAACAATTATTCAAATATGTTGAAATTAAGGACTGCAACAGCCTTGTTTGTTGGCATTGATTTTTTGCTGATTTTTATGTAGGGAAAAGCAAAGCAGAGACTCTGTTACTTTGTTACACAATAGGTATTTTTTTGTACTTATGATTTCTTTCTCTTACACATGTCATCAACAAGGATAGATTGGTCTCAAAATTGTTCAAAGCCCTCTTACCAGACATTTAATGGATCCAAATTGATGTAGATCATCCTTTTTATACCTTCCTATCTGCTGCTCCTCATACTCTCCCTTGGCTGGCTACAATTCTTTTAGTGAGCTTGGTTCATACAATATAAGAAAATGCCCGACACCAATTGAGCTTCTCTATCTCCATTAGTGTGATTATTAATCTTATATTGACGGGAAAGATTCTAGATTGTTCAGAACCATACCAAAATTTTTTCATCCTGATAATCGAAGCATGCCGGACATTATCTGAAATGGATTTAAACCCAAATTATCTGGTGAAACTATTAAAGAAATATCAAATCTTTTTTTTCTGAACGCAAGAAAACACGTGGGTGAGTCCTGTATAATCAAGGAGAGTGAATGGATGAGGAAGAACGTTTCTTTCAAGGTGGGGTTGGGAGTGTATTACTGGCCATTTCCACTATATATCCAATCTCTATTCCCCTTCTTACGATTACTTAGTAGAAAGTAATTTAGCAAAAAAAAAAAAAAAAAAGATTACTTAGTAGAAAGTAGAATCTATGGAGTTTAGTTTTCTTTCTCAAATTCAGAATTCTTCAGTAATTTTTTCCATTATAAATATTTCATCTATCATTTTTTATTGAGCAAAATAAAATAATAAAAGTACAACTGAGCACAAGGCCATCCTTTGAACTGAGTCCAACATGCCAGAGTCTAAAAAAAAAAAAAAAATCACACACACACACATACATACAGAAATACTCTCAAACATAAAATACATAAAATACATAAAATAGAAGTACAAGTGAGCACAGGGCTAGCCCCGGAATTAAGCCAAACATGACATTCAATCTCAAAATAAACAAACAAATACACAAAATACCACCAAAGGAGAGGCTAGTCAAACAGAGCACCCCTTTAATGCATTAATTTCTTCCTTGTCCAGGTCTTTGATTATTAGGCATTCTCTTCTTGTCCTTTTGTTTTCCTTCAATGAACCTTACTAGCCATTTAGGTTTTCTTATTTTAAACACAACATATCTCATAGCTAATCCAAACAACAAGCCACAACCATAGCCGATTAACACAGCCTTCCAACCAAATCCGCTAGCAAACAATGAATCATTGTCTTCTTGGAATGTTGATGGTGGTGCTGGTTGTGTCGGCTCATCAGTGCCACATTTTCTTGACAATGGAAATCCACACAATCCTAGGTTTCTATCATAGGAATTGTTTTCAAATGTAGCAAATTGTTTGCCTCGAGGTATGGGTCCAATAAGCTGGTTTTGTGAAAGATTTAACATGGCCAAAAATGTTAGATCTGTTAGTTGCAAAGGAATTTCTCCAGTGAGGCTATTTGAAGAAAGGTCTAAGGATTCAAGTGCTGACAATTTTGCCAACGATGATGGGATATGGCCAGTTAGGCTATTATGGGAAAGGTTGAGCAGTCGAAGGATTGTAAGCCTTCCAAGTACTTCTGGAATCACTCCTTGGAATTTGTTGCTTGATAAATCAATTGTTGTGAAGATGGTTAGGATTCTTTGTAGTTTAATTTCCAACCCTTTCATTGTCACCACCACCGAAATCTTGATATTGACAACTTTGACGCTTACAACTATAACCCGTCGTATAACTTTCACCCATATAATGCGGTTCAAGTCTGCCTTCATCATTAATCATCATGGCATTGAAATTTTCAAAATAATTTCTTGGTAAAAGACCTGTAAACTCATTGTGAGATAAGTCAAGAATTCTTAGCTTAAAGAAAAACACCCCACTAGTGTTATGATTTCCTATAGGTCCATGGAATTTGTTGGATTTCAAGACAAGAACCTGCAGATTGGTAAGAGCTTCAGACCAATAAGGAAATAAATCATTAATTTTGTTGTTTCCAAGGTCAATAACTTCCAGATTTGTACAGTTGATAAAAGATTTTGGTAATAGCCCTTCTAAATTATTGTCATTGAAGACAATAGTTCTCAACTGATTACCCTTTGCAAATGTATTAGGTATGTTACCCTGGAAATTATTCATTCGCAAATTCATCACCCTAAGATAATAACTAAAGTTACCTAAACATTGTGGAATCTTGCCTTTCAAACTATTATTAGAGATATCCAAAATTTCAAGAAAACTTACGTTGCAAATCGCTGCGGGTAATTCACCAGATAAGCGATTGTTTCCTGCAAATAAGTATGTAAGAGACTTGGCGTTTTTGATATCAGATGTAATTGGGCCTTCAATATCATTCAACGAGATATCAATTAGGTTCATGTTCGGTAATCCCCAGATTCCAATAGGAACTTTCCCCGAGAGTGAGTTATTGTTGACCCTAAAACGACGTAAAGTGGAACAATTGGCATAACTTGCTGGCATTTCACCGGTGAGATAGTTCTCAGACACGATAAGCGACTTCATAGTACCTTGCTTGCACATATCTGGTGGAATTGGACCGGTAAAGAAATTCTCAGAGGCTTCGATGAAATTAGTTTTAGCCCAGGAGAGAAGGTTATGAGGCAGCGGACCAGTGAAGCTATTTCTATACAGAGAAAGGTCCACAAGCTTCGTGAAGTTGCCGAACTCGGCCGGTACCTGGCCAGATAGCTCGTTTTGATATAGTCGCAGAGAAACCAGGTTATTCAAGAACCTCAACTCAGATAGATCGCCTTCAAGATAGTTATTTGAAAAATCAAACATTTCAAGCTTTGTGAGGTTTCTTAGACCGATAGGAAGTTTTCCTGCGAATGAATTGTTGTAGAGCTCAAGCTGCCACAGGTTGACTAGGTTCCCAATCTCAACTGGGATTTTCCCCGTCATGTTATTGTCGGCAAGCTCCAAGTTGATTAGCTCGTTAAGGTTTCCAATCTCTGCTGGAATTGTACCTTGGATGCTGCAGTTTGATAGGTAAAGCCAAGTCAAGTTAGTAAGCAGCAACACCTCGTTTGGAAATGGAGAAGGATTAAAAGGATTGTCTCCGAGGCTCAGCCAAACAAGACCGGTCATGTTTTGGAGTGATTTCCACGGGAAAGTCCCGGAAAATCCGCTCAAATTCAGATGTAGATACCGTAATTGGCTTAGAGAGGACATTTCTGGAACCGACCATCCTGTGAACAAATTGTTGCCCAAATCCAAGTATTGCAATTTGACACAATTTTTCAAGTCGTCCATAATTGGACCGTGCAAGTGGTTGAACCCGAATGAGAGCTTTTCTAGTGATTGGAGCTGGCATATGGAATCAAGAGGAAGAACCCCGGTTAAATTTTGGTATGAAAGTTCGATTTCTGTAATAAAATCGTCAGAAGTGCAGGAGATTCCAGTGAAGTTGCATATGGAATTTCCGGATTCCCAAGAACTGAAGACATTGGTGTTTGATGTTTGAAGCGCGGATTTTAGTTTCATGAGAATTTGAAGGTCATTGGATTGGATTCCAGAGTGAAAGTGGAGGAAGCAAAAAAGGAGAATGAAAGGGTAGATAGGCGGACGCGACATGTCCTATGGTGGACTGAATGGCGTAAACTTTTGTCGGTATTATCTATTATGATCTTATTTAGAGAATAATGAATTTAAGGCTGAAGATAGTGCCATTTTATAGCAGAATGGTGGGAAGTCACGCTATTTCACTTGAAAGTAGAATGTATAGTGACATAAACATTGTGACTGTTCAAGTTTAGTATGGCCGTGACTTGAGGACTGGGATATGCCATTGCTTTTTAATCTTTATTAATATTATTAGGGTAAATTTCATCCACACTCTTGAGGTTTGGGCTAATGTCAACTAGGTTCAAGATTTTTCAAAACTAGTCAATTTGGTCCTTAAAGTCAACTTAATCTTTAAATATTTAGTTATTTTTTCTCAACTGTTTTAGGGACTAAATTGGCTCTGGATACCAAATTGATTAGTTTTAAAATGTCTTGGACATGTTTAACTTTATCCCAAACATTAGGAATTGTGAACAGAATTTATTATTATTATTATTTTTCCATCTTCACTGCATTTATGATATGGCCATAAGCACAAAAAAGATCAAGCACAAAAAAGATCTCGCACATTTGTGAACAATTTTCCCGAAGCATATTGGCTTTTTATCACGGCTAACACCCTACTTTCTTGCATATAAGAGCATTCTCATCAGCTCTTTCATAAAAAATGTTATTTTAACACATCAAAAACCTATTTTATCATTTTAGCACACCATTTTACAATTCACCATTTATCACATCTTCTATTTTTCAATTCTATACATTAAAATAATATATCCAACAAATTAAATAATATTAAACAAATTCCAACACATTAAACTACAATCACAATCAACCTCCACAAACCACCAACGGCAACGGCAAATCAACCTTCACAAGCTACAATCACAATCACTAGATCTCCAATAAACTCCAAATCCAAAAACCTCAACAAAAGAGAAAAGAAAAAGAAAAAGAAACTCAAAATCTTCGACAAACACTGTCGGCCCACTACAGCCACAAACACCGCTGCCCACTACAGCCACAAACATCGCCAACCCAAAACTCAACCAACCACCGCCACAACCACCGCCCCAAAATGCCAATCCAACCGATCAATCAATGACCCAAAACCCACACACCGAAACCCACTACAACCACAAACACCACTGCCCACTACAGCCACAAACATCGCCGGCCAAAAACTCAACCAACCACTACCAAAACCACGACATCACCACCAGCCCAAAATGCCAACCCAACCGATCAATCAATGACCCAAAACCCACACATCGAAACCCATCCCAAATTTCACACCCACGACCCGATTAAGAGATCTAAAGGTCGAAGGCGAGGGCTGTGGAGGTCGACAGCGAGGTGAGGCGGCGAGAGATCTTAAGCAAAGATGAGAGAGATCTTGAGCAGGGAGGACTGAGAGGGAAGAGATAGAGAGTGACAGAGAGAGAAGAGAAAAGAATAAAGTGATGAGAGAGGAAAGAGAAAAGAGAATAAATTACTTGATTTCTATCCGTACGCTCTCATATTTAAGAGCGTACTGTAGCATGTCTCAAAATTTTGAGACATTTAGCACACCTGATGATGCTCTGTTTTTGGTGTTTGGTGTGCCAAATGCCAAATATTTGGCATTTGGCTCACCTGGTAAGAATGCTTTAAAGGCTACTTTTTTCAATTACTTGATTTTTTATTAGTGTTAATTACACACAATCTACTTTACACGGTTTTATATACTCCAAAAAGCAACTGACATGGGGACATCCAAGTTGGATAATTTCTTTTTGGGTATGTAAAATAGTATATGTGCTGTGGTACATTAAACAAATGCCCGAAAAGCACTTGTTAACCAGACCCTTTAAGAGGAAAGTTAACCAATGCTCTAAAAACATTAGTTTAGAAAATATTTTTAAGAACTTTTTATATTAAAAGAAAAAAAAAAAGTTTTAGTCAACTTTTAATATTTTCCCTAAAAGTAGTATAAAAATTCTTAAAATGGTTCATTAACAAAGCACTTATTAACCGAACTCTATATATATTAAAGCTATTTTTTCTTTTTCTTTTTTGTAGGTATTAAAAGGAGTTATGATTTTCATGGAAGAGAGTCCTAATGGTTGAACAAAAGACAGAACAAAGAGCTTTAATTTGAAAACTGGACTCTTTTAATTACAATACTTTACAACTGTTATCACATCAGTCCACACACAACATTTTTACTTCATAGCTTTACTTCCCACTCTACAACACTCGGAGCTTTATGGCTTCACCTCACTTCACACGGCTTCACCTCACTTCATACAAGTATTTCTCTTCATTGACCCTTCGCCTTATTCCACACGTCTCACACCAAAAATTATATGTTGCAACCTGCATATATGTCGGGTACACCACACACCTAGGCACATGACATCCTATTTATATTAGTCTTATGTCGGTAAAGAGAACTGACTTTGAAGCTTCTAGCTTTACTTTTTAAATACTATATTTTACTAAGCTTCTAGACACCTTAAACTTGTGGCTGAAATTCACTAGTGCAAGGAAGCTTCTAGAGAAAATATGAGAACTATAGAATTCTAGAAAAAATAGCAAGAGAGAGAGGCGGTGCTTGATTTTTAACACTGATTACGCTGATTTTCAAAGAAAATTTTCCCCCCGCAACTGATATGAAAATTTGTTAAAATCAAGCTCATGGTGCTTTCTTAAGTCCATTGAGTAACCAGCATAGTTGACACACTTTGTGAGACAATCCCGAAAATGAGAACCTTAGTGGCAGCTGCATATAAACTTTCCCTATGAGCTCTCCATTTAGGAAAGCATTTTCACATCCACATCACAACAACAAAAAATGTAAATTTCTTAGAAAATCAAAACGGGTAGAAAATTCAAATTTTAAACAATCCAATAATCACTAAACACTAGTTCTCTAACATTTATTAATGTATCACTGTGCACTCTTGGTGTGGCGGACACTCACACTCCACAAGTATAAGTATTTGTGGGGTGTGGAGGGCAAGAGTCAGAGTTCAAGTCTGCAAAAGGGAGTTCCACACACATATACACTTAGAATAGGTTAGATTAAGGTCGTCTAGGTTAGAGTAGAATTTCTACCTTGTATCACAAAAATTATTTAAAAAAAAAAAGACATTTATTAATGCAAGCTCAAAAAAAAAAAAACATTTATTTATTTAAATCGTAATACTCTTCTTACCCAAACCACCTCAACGAAAAACCAACTACTCAAAATCTAAAATAGAGAAATAAGGGATGAGCTCCCCAACTAAGCAAGTAACCAAATTTTTTTTTTCCTTTTTTAGAGAAGAAGCAGACAACCAATTTGAACTAGCATGATCAAGCATATATACAAGTTAAATAAATAAATTATTCATAAGATAAATATCATTTACTTAAAAATTTTATTTCAGATTAATTAAAAAATAAAATATAATTTGCAATAAATTCCAAATATTAAAATTTTCAACCAACTTATGTGACTGATCGAATTGATATCAAATGATCAATTAGATTTTGAGATTCTAATAGGCTTAGATTATTTTCTAGAAAATGAAAAGAGAGCATGTATTACTGTAAATGAAAATTGAAAATGATCAAATTCATACGAAAATGCAAAAACTTGTCGAGAATGTGAGTTTCGGTGAAAAAAAATGCAAGGCCAAACATATAAGTTTTCCAATGAAAACCGTAAACAGGGCCATGTAATTAGGAAGACTTGATTCTAAGAAAAAAGAAAAGATTATGGAGACTTGAATTTGTAACTTGCTGCTTTTGGACAAGTTGGTAGATTTGTTTTCTTTGAAAAAGTGGAAAAGGAAAATCGAGTTACCAAGACTTGACACAAGTTACTTGCGTTTTACCCTTACTCCTTTAACAAAAGAATCAATTAAGGGTCCCAAAATAAGAAAATCCACCATGTGATTTTGGAGACTTGACTCTAACAATGTAACTTGCATCTTTTCTGGGAAAGTAATGCACAAAAGACTTGACTCTAATAGTGTAACATGCTGATGATGTTAAAAAATCCACTATGAATTATATTTTAAGCAAATTTGCCATTACTTGTTTGTTTAAATTTTAAACCAGTAATAAATAAAATGTAACAAACAAAACTCTCAATAAAATATCACCAAAAAAAAAAATCATTATAGCCTTAGGTCTAAAAAAACCTCGACTCTGCTCTAGATCATGAGAAATTTTGGTAAATTTAACTGAATTTATTTTTATGAATTGAGAGAAAGGTGTTACTTAATGTTATTATTTTAACATATCTTATACATTCTACATAACCTTCTCATATGGTAGGATTGTCTACGCATTGCGCGGGTTCTCGACTAGTTTATATAATTACTATAGCAATTATGTATTTTTACACAATTTCACATGATTTGATGTTGATAAATTTTTAGTTTAATTGGCTAAAATATGATATATATATATATAAGACAAGCACATATACAAGTTCTCTTAGAGCATTAGCATTGGGGGTGTAAAACCCTCTAGATGCTATTTTACATTCTTAGAGGTCCAAAACATACTTTATCTGATTGTTATTGCTAAAACTTTCTAGCAATTATAAGCAGTGAGTTTGTACTTTGTATATATACAAACTACTGTAGCATGGTTGTAAAACAAAAATATTTTATTTTATTTTGTTTTTTTTAAAGGATGAGATACAAAAGGAGTGGAAAAGAGGAAGAGTGGGGAGGAAGAGAGAGAAATGAACAAACAAATGAATACACTTAAAAAATAAGAGCTGAAATGTTGGTTAAATTGTAAAATAAGATGGTAAAATAGATAAAAAAAATATCGTTTAAATGTGTGAAATAGATATTTTTTTAAATACCTGGACGCTTATCCGTTAATGTTTCCTATATTTTATTTTTTGTTGGATACTGTAACTATTTTTGAGGGAAAAAAATGGGTGTCTTTTCCTTGGAAAAATGGGCCATGCAATTACCCAGACTCGAGTTGAAATCCATCATCCTTTTTTTTTTTTTTTTTTTTTTTTTCCCTTTCAGTTTTGTTTCCTCAATACTTATTCTTTGTTTGTACACATGATTTCTGACACTAACCATTGATAAATTTATCAATGATATGGAAAGAGAGAAGCCAATTAGATTTACCTTGAAAACTGTTGTAATTGAGGTCAATAAAAGTGATAACATGTAGATTTGATAATGATGTTGGAACCTCGCCAGTGAAGTTAGATTGGAGGAAAACTTACCTTACAAATGAAATGTGTTATAACAATAAAATATGTTGCATATTAATTATTCGGTGATTTGTTGGTGCCTCGACGATTTGCATGAAATTTGGCATAATTAATAAACTTGGGTAATTAAATTAATTAACCGTAGACAATATTTTTTAACCCAAAAACACACCTTCTCGAATTCCTACAACAGGATTATTTTTAAGTTTTTACAAAAAAAATAATAAGTCTCTAATGATTATTATTATTATTATTATTAATATCAAGGTGAATTTCATGAGTGAATTGGGACTACTTGATTTAGGCAAGACTCAAGAGCATCAAAAACCTTTTGTGCAACTTTCTTCCTAGAAAAGAGGAAGCCAAGTCTCTGAATTCACATGGCCGATTTTCTTCATTTTGGGACCCCTAATTAGTTTAATATAGGAATAGTAAAGAGTAAAATGCAAGTTACTCATGCCAAGCCTTTCTAAATACATTCTCCTTTTCTATTTTTATAAAGAAAAGAAATCTAACAACTTGTCCAAAAGCAAGTTATTACAGATTCAAGTCTTCCTAATCACATCATGGCCCCGTTTCACCATTTCCATTGAAAAACTTACATGATTGACTTTTTGGACTCAAGTCCCTTATAGTTTAGGAGTCAAGAGACTCACGACATACCAAAATGGGCCCCCAAAAATAAAATTGTGAAAAGGGGCCTTGTGATTAAAGAGAAAGAGTGTAGGACTTCAAACTGTAACTAAACCAATGACTTGACTCACTGCTCCAAAGAATTAGCCCCAAAAGCATCGTCATGCAATAATGTATATCGTCAGAAACAAATATCGAATGACTTGACTGCGCTTTTTCAGATCTGGCAATTCAAATCGTCTCAGTCCAGTTTCGCAACCAGGTTTTTGATAAACTTTTTTTTTTTCTTTCTCCACAAAAAATTACTCAAAAATAAAAATTATTTATAGTAAAACTAAAAATAATTAAGTTTAATCAACTAATTTTACCAAAAACAAATAACTTGAACTTTTAACAAATTTTAAACAAAATAACACACATAAAAAAATACAAATAAATAAAGAAAAAGCCAGTAATTGTTAAGCAATAGAGTCAGAAACTAGAGCCATCGTACACAGCTTTTTTACATTAGACATAAGAAACACTAGAATACATTTTACAACAAGAGCTTTCTTTTCTTTTCCTTCACTCTCTCCTACCTCTTCAGAATTACAAGAGTCCTATTTATAGACCTTAGAGCTTGCAGATAATGTACAATATTCATATCAGGACAAGTAGGGGCTGTCCTTATGGATTTACAAGTGTCCAAAGCATAGTGGCCTGGCTGGATTTTCATCTTCCTCCGTATAAGCTTGCCATGGGATAAGAACAATAATAGAGACCTTGAGTGCTGGGCTGGCGAACAGGTGTCAAGTGAGGTAGGGGCATATCTGCATTGGTGATCTTATTCAAGCATCTCTCTGACAGGGAGGAGATATGGTACTGTTGGGAGTTGTTGGGAGGATTACGTCTGAAGACGTTTCTAGGACTTTTGACTGTCTTTTTTTTTTTTTTTGGTTTTTTTTTTTTTTTTTTTTTTTTTTTTTTTTTTTTTTTTTTTTGTTTAAGGTATCTAGTCTCATCCATCTCTTCCTTGGAACCATTCTTCATCAACATCTTCATCAGGATCATGATTATGATATTGTGGGTCATCATATCCAATAAGAGGATTTGGCATTTCCCAATGATCTTCATGTGGCCATTGTTGTTTACAAACATCCGGGCCAGTTGGAATTATTTCAGGGAAAATACCCTTATTAAGGGATTCTGCCATGGTAAGAGCATGATAACAAGATACCCAAGAGACATCCAAATGTGTGCGGAGACTTCCGTTTGAATTGGTGATCCAACACATCTCAGCAGGGTGGAAAATTCCTTGTGCTCGAATGTTATTTTTAGAATGAAGTTTGGCAACCAAACATGCTAAAGTGACTTTGTGGCCAAATTTGGGGTGTTCTGTTTTAGGATACCTTATCCATTCACCACTATGAGCATCATTTTTCAAAATTTCATACCAGAATTTATGAAAATATTTATTTCCCTGAGGGAAAATATAGTTGTAAAACTCTGGTTCGAAATGAAGACACAAGTATTATTCATTGAGTATGTACCACATATAGAGGTAATGTGCAACCGTCCAATTGGTTATCCAAAATACAAAAGGGGTTTTCCATGGTTGGTCTATATCAGGGAAAATAGCAAGGAAATGGCATTGGTGTTTTTTAAGGTAATCATGGAGGGTTTTAATAATTCTTTTAGTTCTGGCTTCAAGGGTCAAGGTTTTGATTTGGTCTTTTATTTCTGAGGGAATGTTTTCTATCATATTAAGGATATCATTAGGTATGCAGAGGAAGGGCTTGAGGATGAGGATGGGTCTGTAATAGGATATACACACAAAGGTGGAGGGATAATTGTGGTATTAAGGGCTGGAGGTTTCCTGGAAAGGTAATCAATGATAAGGTTATCCTTACCTTTAATGTGCTTGACTTGAAAAGATCATTGTGAAAACCAATTTGACCATCTGAGTAACTGAGGATGTGGGAGCATTTTCCTTTTGAACTGGAGCATCTTGGGAAAGGAAGACATGTCCATTTCTACTAAGAAATTATGTCCAAGAAGATGGAACTGGAATTTTTCAATTCCATGCTTGACTGCAAAAATTTCTTTGAAAGTAGAATGGTGATGAAGTTTTGAGGGCTTGAATGCACCACTTTTGTAACCGCAAATATTCCTTTTGCCATCAATTTCTTCAAAAAGAGCTGCTGCCCAATATTCATCACTCGCATCTGTCTACAAGATCCGCTTACCTGGTCCTAGAATCTGTAAGGGAGGAAGTTTTTCTGATAACTTTTTCAACTATTGAACCGCTTCTGTGTGAGTAGAGTTCCATTTTGGGGGAGATTTCTTCAATAATTGAGCCAAACAATTCCTGTATCTGGAGACTTTTAGAATGAAGTCCGACATGTAATTTCTAATTCCAAGGAGTTGTTGTATTTGCTTAGTGTTTGTGAGCTTGTCTGAAAATTCACCCAAAGAGGACGCTATGTGAGGCTTCAGAGTATACTTTCCATATGAAATATTTACTCCCAAAAAGTCTATAGAAGACTGTCCTATGACCATTTTCTTTTCTGAAAGCATTATTCCTTGGGATTTCACCAAATTATAAAATTCAGTGAGCAACTTGGCATGAGATTCTTCATCTTTTGAGAACAAAAGGATATCATCCACATAGATTAATGCATTGGCTAAGAGTGGCTGGAACAACGTTACCATTGCTTTCTGGAATTGGGATGGAGCATTTTTAAGACCAAAAGGCATAACAGTCCATTGGTAATGGTGGTCTGGGATGCAAAAAGCCATCTTGTATCTTTTACCTGGATGGATGCCCAGCTGCCAAAATCCAGCTTTAAGATCAAACTTTGAGAATACTTTTGCATTTGAAAGATGCTGGAAAATGGCACTCTTATTTGGCAAAGGGAATTTGTCATTTGCCAGAAAGTGATTAAGATCCTGGTAATTGATTACCAGTCTAAGTTTGCCTCGAACTTGCTCAGCATGCTTATTGACATAGAAAGCTTCACATGCCCAAGGAAAAGTTGTGGGTTCAATAAGGCCTTCAGCTAGGAGAGTAGATAGTTCCTGAGTTGCCAGGGCTAAATGTTCTGGATTCATCCCTTTGTGACTGGTTCTTGTGGGGTTGACATCTTCATTTTTCTTGAATGGAAGGTGTATGAAAAATTTTGGGTTTTTCCATAGAGGATTTGGATTTTTAAGGAGGAATTCAGAATGGTTGTTTGCACAACAGTCACTGATAATCTGGAGTTTTAAGGAGTCAAAGGGGTCCACGGTGAACAAGTGGGGTACTTGGGTCCAAGTAAGAAGGTGTTGTTTGTGCATGAGCCCTTTTGAAGAGCATCTAAGTCTTGGTATTTGATGAAGGAGATCAAATCCGATGAGAAGGTCTCTGCCTGTAAGAGGGGATCCAAGGACTTGGTGTTTAATAGTTAAGGTTGGAAAGATTCTGATGAGGATAGGCTTACTTTTTAGGGTTATAAGGAATGTTTCTCCATTGGCTGCTCTAAACATCTAGTGATGGGGTAGCCAAAATTCCTGAGGTAAAATTTTGGGGTGAAGGATTGTTGCTATTGCTCCTATATCAAATAAGGCTATCATCGGAATAGGTCTAGAGTATGTATCAAGGAGAAGGTGCACTTGGGCTATAGGAGTTGGGTTGGTCAAGGGAGCTATTATTGGCTGGGATGTGTAGATGGTTTGGATTTCTGGATCTCAATCATATTCGCTGTCTGGTTCTGAGACTTCTTCCGAGGTAGAATAAGCCACAACTGCCAAGGCTTGAGGAGAGTATTCATCATCCAAGGAAAAGAGTGACTCTATGTCCGAGAAAGGAATATCTTTTGCATGAATCTGGGCTTGTTCAAGGAAGTTTGCTGCCTTTTCCTTTTTCGGGCAATTTTTAGCAAAATGGCCTGGTCTCCTGCATACAAAGCAAGCTTTCGAAGTTTTTCCTTTAAACTGCTTCCTCCTAAGAAACTTCCATTTCTTCTTTCTGAAAGTGTTTTTCTTTTCTCCCGCATAATGTCTTTTCTTTCCAAAATATTTTTTGAAATGATTTCTTTTTTTCTGTGGACAGG
>NC_044911.1:6420240-6493548 GCF_001633185.2 Quercus lobata | reverse complement strand
ACTAATTGGATATTTTTGTCGATCTTAAATCAGCAATTATATTCTTCTAAATTTGATCCTCGCCTGGACTATTCCTCATGCATCATATTTTCATTACAAAATTTATTGATGAAACCTTGCAGTGCAGACTCGTCGAAAAAGATAAAAGCGACACTTGGCATGACCTCATTCACTCTAGCATTAGGTCTAACGGATTTTTTTTAATCAAATATGAGGAATCCAAACCTGAAGTGATGGCCCCTTACATAATATATTAGATAACAGTGAGCTGAAGATAATAAACATCGTGAAGTTTAAGTATGTTGTGAAGGACCAAACACTGTGATCTTCATAATTTATTTTGTGAAAGACCAAACATAATTAATAAATTAATATTGCGAACTTGCTGGTGAAAGACAAAACACAATTAATATAGCGAAGTTTGAAGGTGACCAAGTTCCAACTCTAAACACACGTCACCAGCCTGCTTCTGTAGCACCAACTGTAGTCATATCAAACTCCTTCAATCGCAGCACATGCGCCAACAGACGCTGTTGCTTAGTCAAGTCATGTTCGGTGCTCTACACGATGTGGATACCCAGGTCGACACTATTTCACACCCACACTCACGTGAATACAGAATTGTGAAATTGGATGCACAGATGTCTCATTTACATCTACTGTTGCAACTACTGCCCACCTTTGATGTGACATTAGGAACATTTAAAATCCTGTTCATATAGCGTTTTTCCGGAAGGGTTTGACATGACAGGCCCTAATAAGTGAAACTGTAGTGCCTGGACCGTGAAATGAGGTTATAAATGCATCAGTGATATAATGTTAACTTTCTACCCCGCTAACTTCGTAGATTGATTAAGCTATGAGTCGCAATGCCTCAACATCAAATCGTACAATGCGAAACAAGTTTGGACCTACTTCAACAAATGCATCATCACAAGTTCCAACAGATCAACAACTACATACATACACAGACCACTATGGAGAAAAATGGGTTGGAAAGAAGAGAGATTTCGTTAATATGCCAATATACACGTATGAGAGTCTTGGAAGCGTCGGACACATCATGGGCAAACCTACAAAACTAAGTACAGATACCACCGCAATAGAGTTCACTATAGCAGAACCACCATGGTCAACCCTATACGAGAAGAGGTGTGAGTTAGAGGTGTATTGTCGATGGCACGGGTTACAAGTTCCTAAGGCACGCTCTGCCGAGTTACCTAGAGATGAACCTGCCAACATACTTGCTCGTCTTGAACAAGAGAACAATCAAATGCAAAGGCGACTAGATCGTTTTCACGCAATCCAAAAAGCTAGGAAGCATCTAAAGGGGAAGGCGCAAGAGCGAGCCATGAAGTCTATTAATGAAATTACTGCGTTAGATGATGAAACAGATATTTCAGACTTCTCAGATTCAAGCAATGATGATTTCCAAAAATTTCTACCTACGAACATTAGACGTTGTTGTTAATGTATACACATTATATGCAATACATGATGTTATTGTTAATGTGTGACAAATGATGATTATGTATGTTCAACTTTTGCAACTCTAAAGATTAACTGTTTATTACTTTTGGCTAAGTTTATGTGAAATCACTTTCTCATTTTTTTCATACGTGTTCTTTGTTGCTACATTCAAGTGATGTGCTTTGGTTGGACAATGTCCTTTGCTTTGTAATGTAGGGAAAACTTTAGGAAGTGAAATGCCTCCAAATTATATTTATTGCACATTACTTGTAGGAAAATTTAATAGATTCAATACATACAGACTGATCCAAACCACATAGACCAACCGCGCATATGATTCAATAATACGAATAATTCTTTTATATGAGTTGTTTGAGTCACGATATAATATGCACGTATCTGTGTATCTTAGTTGTAATAGTGTCCTACTTTATATAGATACATTACATAAAGACTCGTCCAAACCAGACTAACCACTCACTCACTGAAAATCCATATGGCTCACCCAACACTCTCACAACGATATTTGGTTTGCTTAAAAATAGGGTAAAGGCCTAAAAGCCTGATCAGCCTTTCAAATGTTTCATTCAAGTTATTGGTTTGTTGTAGCATTGCTTGGAAGCTCCCTAATATTGCAATTGTGATGATCGGAAGCCATTGATGTAAAACTTGGAAGCATAGTTTTCTTCATGTAATTTTACATTGACGTTGAGAAAATGTAACTACATTTTCTACCTGCAAAGACTCCCTGAAAAGTTTGTACGGAAACAAGGGGATAAAACTCTCTATTGTTGCTACACTCACTGCTCGTAATACTAGCATTTGGCAAGTGAGGTTGGAAAAGGCTAACACAGCTCGGCACTGTTCGGCGAAGTCATGTTCGCAGTTCTGCATGTGCTGCTCAACAACTCGACACTATTGAACCCTGTCCAGTCATATCATCCATGCTCACGTGAATAAACAGATATGCAACATTTTGCAATGCACTATTTTCAAGGATGCAGAGGACCCTTCAAAAGTGTAAGCAAATATTTGGGGGTAAGCTGTCCATCATTGCTACACTTGATTGATGTAGTTCTGCATGTGACACTCAACATCTCGAAACTATTGAACCCTGACCACACGTACCCATCCCCACTCACGTGAATACACATATGTGCAACCCTTTGCAATGCACCGTTTTCGAAGAGGCAGAGCATCCCTGAATTGGCTATGCATCAATTTTGGGTGTGAGCTGTCCACCATTGGTACACAGATGTTGTTCGTAGTGCTACATGTGCTGCTTAATAGCTTCGCACTGTTCAACCCTGTCCAGTCAATACACAGATATGCCTTCTTTTGCAATGCACCGTTTTCAAGGATGCAGAGCATGGCTGAAAAGTTCATGATACATTGAACACAGCTCAGTATTGTCTCAACAAGTCATGTCAGATGAAGCACAGGAATTATGAATAGTTTTGAACAAGACATACCAAACTGGTCAGAGAAAAGTCTTAAAACCACATCCATCAGAAATAAACCATAGTAGTGATCAAAGTCCCTAATTAAATATAAGCATAAACATCACTAGTTTAAATTTTAAACAAGTTATCCTTGTCCAAACTCTGATGGTCAACCAAGTGAAATATTGAGACACTAATCACAACAGGAGTCCTTTCATCACCTCATTGGCAGTGACATCTCCTTTTTTCTAAATTATTGTCTTTCGAAAATGCAACCCAGCCTTCCCCGAATCTCATTGCTTAATATGTTTTGATGGAGGGTAATAGCACAAGACATTGATGTGTGACAAATTGCTTCCCAATAATATACTTGCTTCCCATATATGTTTCCAAGCCATATTTAAGAGAACATCATAATCACATTATGTATAAAGGCTCACCATATTATGTGCCCACGAGATACCCATGAAAGAAGGATTTTTAGGCTTCAATTTTTTGCCTGCTTGGATTGCTCTCTCTCTCTTCCTCTGGACATAATCGGTAATTTTTTAAGAACAAACTTTTCTCTGACTTCATGTTTTATGGGTTTGTACATTAAGGAAGAAATGTTTGTATCATCTTCATCTAAGTTTTTGATATTTTTACCTGATGATCTTCCAATTTACAATTCTTCCTACGTGGATATTGAATCTCAATGGCAGTCTTATAAAATATAACAATATGGAAGCTTGAATTTCCTTCATATCTGAAGACTAAAAAATAACCATAACAGATAGAATGGTATTCAGCGAAATCCTGCCAACCATTACAAAACCTAATGTTGTTATCAGCTTTCTTCAATCACACTTGCCAAATTCCACCATAGGGAGCAATGACTGTAGCTACGGTGGATAGCTCAGTATTGTTGAACCCTGACCAGAAGTACCCATCCACACTCACGTCAATACACATAGCAACGCATAAAATTTTGTGCATCAATTTCGAGTGTTATTGGTCCTATTGCTACATTGATGTTCGTAGTGCTGCTCAATAGCTTTGCACTGTTGAACCCTATCCAGTCATATCACCTACACGCACGTCAATACACAGCTATGCATCCTTTTGCAATACAGCATTTTTAAAGGATGTACCTATAGCATCCCTGAGAAGTTTATGATACATTTAACATGGGCTGAACTTTGTCTCGTCAAATCATGTCAGATGAAGCACATCAATGTTGAATAGTCTTCACGTGAATAAATACGCAACCTCTTTTGCAGTACACATCACCAGCCCGCTACTGTAGCACAAGCTATACCCATATGAAACAGCTACCTCAACAAATCACATGCACCAACAGACACCACTGAACAATATACTGTCAACTCATATCATCTTTATTCACGTGAATACTTATAGTCACATCCACCTGAATACTTGCCCTTGCAAAACCCCTATATAAAGTCTCATTTACATCTACCCTTGCAAAACATCTACACATACCGAAGTCCCATTTACATACATCTACCCTTGCAAAACTTCTACACATACCGATCTAAACTCACATTTTCCAATGTCAATGCGTAATTGGATGCTACCTCGTTTTCCAAATAACTATACAACGCAAA
Source organism: Quercus lobata (assembly GCF_001633185.2). NCBI lineage: Eukaryota > Viridiplantae > Streptophyta > Magnoliopsida > Fagales > Fagaceae > Quercus > Quercus lobata. Next base: position 6,489,029 of record NC_044911.1, on the reverse strand, counting down.
GAGATTCTGACGAGAGGGAATACTATGCCGGATTGCAACAGGAGTGGGACTTTCGCGTGAACGAGTCCAACGCTCTGCACAATGATCTCCTGCAAATCAGAGCGCCTCTTGTCGAGCGTAGCTCGCTCACACTGCCACGACAAAACATGCACCAATATGAGCGTGCAGTGACGAAAATAAAAAAAGAGAACAATCTTATGATACTTCGTAGGTCCAGGTATCATATGCTACAATTGGCGGAGGAGTAAGCCGTTGCAACAAACAGGCAACTCACTCCGGCAGAATGTAACAATGTCCTCAACTACGAGGACTACCTATCAGAATGAATGCCACTGTGTGTGTTATGTCTATGGTTAAGTTAATAATGTTAGTGTAAGTTATTTTATGTTTTCTGTGTTATGTCGTACGTGCTTATTGAAAAACATCATGTGTGAGAATATTTGACTTTTATGACTTATGTGAGAATAATCTACATTACGAATAACGTGCATGCTTCTCATAATCAATAATAAGGTTTACATAGTACAAATGCAACCATACATATAACACCTAGTTAAGCAAAATAGTTCTCCAACAAAATCTAATTACACCACGACACGACACGATTACTCTTCATCTGACATCTCCACGTCTGACTGATAAATGGGATCAGCAAGAAGTGATTGCATGAACTGTGCATGCTCGTACCACCCTTCCTGCACTGACTCTCGAATCTCGACTTGGGTCCGATATCGATTAAGACGTATCTTCATTCGATTATTTTCTTCTCTTATGCGGTTCAATGCTTTACGAAGTTCGTCGATGCTGTCTCTGGGCATTTGTGATGCGAGTCGCCGAGGCACTGGCAACTTCAAACCAACCAACTCATCATAAAACATTTGTTGTTCACGAAATAACCAAGCCCACTCCTGTCTCATGGTATTGTGAACGTAAGCACTATTTCGCAAATTCGGATTTATTGGATAGCTGAACTCATCTTCCAATACCCAACAACGACCCATAGCAGTGAACACATCATGAGGCCTATAGAGTTGTGGGTTGCCAGAACCAGACATTGACACTGAATACAATAACACCAAATGATCAAGTTACCAGTGTGTATCAACTGTTGCTAAATAATGTAATCCTGCATAGAATGGTACACAGCAAAGACATTCATAAAATTGTGTACTATTGCATGCTAAAAATGAAATACTAACACTAACACCAACATTTGACCATAAACAATAGACATTGTTGGTAATGTCTACACATTGTCTTCAACACTAAATGTTGTTGTAAATGTCTAACCAATGATGATTATGTGCAATACAAAATGTTGCTATAGTAAAGAAATTATTTCATTCTCTTCTCACCAACGTTTACTACAACAAATAACCAAAATCACACCAATGTACTTTCTTCACATTCATTCAACCCAAAAAATCAAAATTTAATACAATATCAAATGAAAATAACATTGCCCTAAAATTGTGATGTGAATTTTTTACCTGAGGTGATACAAATTTCAATTGAGTTTGAAGAAAGCCGCTGTTGATCCGTGGAGGAGTTCCAACTCAGTTCAGCAGAAAGCGTCCTCAGTTGAGCAGAGAGCAAGGCACACTGAGTGGGAGGAGAAGGTGTGCAGAAATTATAAGAGAATAACTCGACTCTACGGATATCAAGTATACTTTATAACTCGATATTATATGAATCGAGTTACATTGAAACACTCCACCTGACACAAAGACAGTACGAAATCAGGATTTATAACAGTATAAATAACTCGATTATTTAAAAATCGAGTTACGTAGAGATTAAAAAAAAAGAAATGGCAGCAGTGCGGGAAAAACCTGTACATAACTCGATTATAGGAGTATCGAGTATTTCATATAACTCGATTTCAGGATTATCGAGTTACAAAAAAGGGGCATTTCCCTATTTAGTTTCAGAATGAGGGCACAAAGATGTTTAATTTCCGAAAAAAGGGCATTTGCCCATTTTGGCCACGGCAGCACTCCCAAAATCAAAACTGATAGTGACCTACTTGAAAGCCAAACATCATCAAATCAACCTCACGTTTTTAGCCAAACCCCCTCTGACCCACAACAAAACTCAAGGACCACTTCTACTCACAATGGAGAAATTTTCTTATGCAGGTATATGAGACATCCCTCTCACTCACATGTTAGCCCCCACAAAAATCCTACCTCATAGCAAATAACCAATGCTAATTCACAAATCACTTTTGTCATTGGTTTCATCATCAATCTAGTTGTAAAGTGTCTTAGCACCATGTAAATCAATCAACTTTAGATTTCTAACTGACCCAACTTTGTATTTTCTTAGAAACTGAAATTTAATCTATTCAGCTCATATTTTGTGCATCTTCAATTTAACTACCGCGCCACATCTATTTTTTAAGCATTTTCATTTCATGCGTTCTGAAGAATATATGACATGCACAATGCACAAGAAGTAAAAATTAATGAAAAACAATCGCGCACGTATAAACAATCATAAAAATAAAAATTAATAATAATAAAATAAAAATAAAAAAGAAGCCAAATTAAGACACAGAAGAATTGGGATTAGGAACATCATCAAAATTTTCCAAATGGGTTGTCTTGTCGCCAGGGACGGAGTTAGAAATTTGTCTTTATGGGACCGGTCAAGACTAAATGATCATATTAATTCATAAAAAAAATATATATGTCTCTATTACATAAATGTATGACCTAGACTATTGAATTTTCAAACATCAATTTTAAGATTTGCTTCTCCAAATGTCAAACACAAAGACAAATAGCACTAGACGTGTTTATCAAACCAAATTCTACCTAAATCTGGTTGTTTGAGTATGTTAGTATGAAATACTATATTAAAATAATGAATATAGACGGACAAAATTGCCAAATGCCCATTTCGGGAAAACTAATTAGCATTTTGCCCTTCTTCCCAAACTAAATAGGGAAATGGCCCTCTTTTGAAACTCGACTTTTTCAAAATTGAGTTAAGCCCTATAGTGACGTTTTCAAGGACCTATAGTGACGTTTTTAAAAACCTATAGTGGCGTTTTATAACTTGATATCCATGAAATCGAGTTATAGGCAATTTTTTTAAAAACGTCACTATAGGTCCTTGAAAACGTCACTATAGGGTTCCAGAATTTTTATTTTTTTAAACTCGATTTTGAGAAAATCGAGTTTCAAAAGAGGGGCATTTCCCTAATTAGTTTGGAAAGAAGGGCAAAATGCTAATTAGTTTGGCTGAAAAGGGCAGAAGCCCATTTTGTCCGTGCTGCCGTCAATTGTTTGGCTAAAAGAGTTTATAGTTATATTCTACCCATAAATAGTCTCGATACTAAATTGGGCACAAAAGTCATCAGATACCTGATTTTCCCAAAAGGGCCAGAAATTTTTCTTTAGAGGCCAACCTTCTGGAGGAAACCGACATTGAAGACCAAAACACTCCTACACAGAGAGGTACATAGTTATGTATGTATTTGCTGTTTACTAGAAAGTACGAGTAACTTAATAAATTAAGAATTTTAAATGTATAACATTGTATTTGAATCACTTAAGATTTTTTTTTTTTTTTTTTACAAAAGTAATGAATTTAAGTGGGACTTTTATAAAATTTGTATAATCTATTTGTAATCTTGTTATTTTTTAATTGAATTAGAAACATTTATTTTTTATTTTTTTATTTTAATTTTAATTTTTTGTGAATCTAGACTTAATGAAATGGAAAAATTGCCTTTTGTATCAGTCATGAACGGATTTTTTTTTTTTTTTTTTTGTTGGACAAAGTTTGGGTATGGAAATTTTACTACCAACTAGAATTTCATTAGTAGATGGTGACTATAGATAAAGATTTATTACCAAAAAGAAAAAGAAAAAGAAAAAGACTATTGATCTAGATAATCCAAAATAACCTAAAGTCCTCTATACATAAAAAAGTCAAGTACATTATCGGAAGAGATTTCCAATAGCCGAAATCTTTGAGCAACTTGTTTCCCAAAACAATACCCTTGGTTTGGACTAATGCAAAGTCTTTCACATAATATCCACAAAAACATAAATATCTAATATAACAGTGTAAATACTGTGAAAAACATTAATTTTTTTTTTTTTTGAGAAGGGAGCAAAACATTAATTTAATCTATCTTTTTAAGGTCTAAAGGAAAAATAAATAAATAAATAAAGATAATTGGCCTCTGTGGGTGGTCTTTCTCTACCACCTCTGTGTGGTTTTTCTCCACCTTTGTGTGGCTCTTCTCCACCTCCAATGTGTGGAATTCCTCTCCCCACGCTCATTGTGGGTCCTTTTCAACTAAATCTGAATTTTCCCATCTATCTATCCCAAAATCTCAGTATTCATACCCACATATTTATACCCAAATCTTATGAGTTTGCTCAGGGAGGCGACCATCTTTGCTTCTCAGTGGGTCCGGTTTGCAGTCTCTGTATAGCGGGTTATTTTGCCTTTTGTGGGTCCTGGTTTCTGGAATAGCCCTAAATCCATAGCCAGTGAGTGGATCGACGCCCCATATTGGTAAGAGTCATACTTCCCCTTCATTTTTGCTTAGTTTATGCTAGGTCTTGGTCCTTTTGTTGTTCTTTGCTGGTTGAGTAGATAAGCAGAGGTTTCCATCCATCTCACCATGCATATTTTAGCTTGGAATTGTAGAGGTATAGGTAGAGATTCATAAGTTAGAGCTCTTGAGGAGCTGATATGAGCCTCAAACCCGAATTTGGTGTTCTTATCTGAAACAAAAGTCAAATCTCCTAGAATTAATAGAATCAAAACCCAATTAAACTTCTTTGACTGCTTTTATGTGGAAGCCAATGGATGAGCTGGGGGTTTAGCTTTGTTTTGGAGAATGGGTGTTGATTTGGAGATTGTCTATTTAGATAGCAATATAATTGGTTCACTAATCTACTTTGACCCAGAAAAGATCTCCATGGATGTTGTTCTGTGTATATGGTCCTCCTAGGAGAGCCAAAAGGAAAAAATTTAGGGTAAAGTGGAAGACTTGGCAAAATCTTTTTCAGGGCCTTGGGCAGTAATAGGTGACTTTAATAGCATCAAGGGCTCAAAGGAGAAAAAAGGAGGACGGCATGTAAGGGAAAGCTCAGTTAACAGTCTCAGGGATTTTATAAATAATACGGGTGCCATTGTTCTAGATTTCATTGGTCCGTCCTTTACCTAGTCCAATAGACATGAAGGTCTTGTAAATATTAGGCAAAGGTTAGATTAGTGCTTGTGTGATCAAGAATGGCGGACTCTCTTCCCTAAGGCCGGCATTCGGCATCTTGTCAACGCAAATTCTGATTACAACCCAATCCTCTTAGATACTCATATGGAGAACACAAATCTTGACAAGCCTTTCCATTTTGAGGCTATGTGGACTAGGGATGAAACAAGTAAAGAAATAGTATAAAATGCTTGGCAAACGAGAGTAGATGGCCCACAAAGTCTTAAATTGGCCAAAAAAACTGGATGCAACTAAAAGGGACCTTAAAAGATGGAATAAGAGCTGTTTTGGAAATTCAAGAGAGAGAATTAAAGAGCTAGAGTAGAAGATAGCACAAATTCAGAGTTTAGAGGTCACAAAAGAAAATTTGGAGTTTGAAGCTTCATTGAATTTAGAATTCGATGAATGGTTGACAAGAGAGGATCTAAAGTGGAAACAAAAATCTAGAGAGATTTGGATAAGAGAGCGTGATAGGAATACTCACTTCTTTCATCTCTCTACTTTAATTAGAAGAAGGAGAAATTGTGTTCAAGAAATCAAATTGGAGGATGGTTCTTGGCTAAATGATGGGGAAGACATTCAGAAGTATTTTATTGAGAACTTTAAGGCTCTTTATCATACTGGCTCTCCTAATATTCCGGAAAATCTGGAAAACTTAATAGAGCCATGCATCTCAAATATTGAAAATGAAGAATTGTGCAGGGTGCCAACGAGCGATGAAATACGAAAAGTTATATTTGAGATGAAGTCTCTTAAAGACCCTGGGCTAGATGGATTTCTAGTGCTTTTCTACAAACACTATTGGGAGACAATAGGGGATCAAATTGTGTCAACCACCCAAAGTTTTTTTAGAGATGGAAGGTTGCTTAAAGAGTTTAATCAAACATTCATCTCTCTCATTCCAAAGAAAAAGGGAGCATGTAATTTTAACCAATTTCGGCCTATTAGTTTGTGCAATGTGTGCTATAAGGTAATATCCAAAATCATTGTAAACAGGCTAAGAACCCTCCTATCAAAAATGGTGGATCTAGCTCAAGTAGCTTTTTGTGCCAAATCATTGGATAACAGAAAATATGGCCCTTGCTCAAGAAGTTGTGCACAGTTTTAAAAAAAACACAAAAAAAGAAAGGTTTTTTGGGGGTCAAGCTAGATTTTCAAAAAGCTTATGACCGTTTAGAATGGAACTTCTTAATCTTTGTGCTCAAAGCATTTGGGTTTAGCGATAAATTCACAGGTATGATCAAACAGTGCCTCTCTATTGTCCAATTCTCAATTCTGCTCAATGGTGGCCAATGCCCAAGCTTTACACCATCACGGGGGATCAGATAAGGGGATCCCATATCCCCATATCTTTTCATCTTGGGTAGTGAAGCGCTAATGAGGCTAATCAACAGAGAAATCTCTCTTGGTCGTTTGTCTACTGTCAAAGTCTCAGGTAATGCCCCTCCTATTTCCATACTTTGTTATGCTGATGATCTAATTCTATTTTGTAAAGCTAAAATGTCTAAGCTTAATGTTCTAAAAAATTGTTTGGAGAAATATTGTTATTGGTCTGGACAGGTCATCAGTGTGGAAAAGTCTAGGGTTTTTCCTTCCAAGGGAGTCAGCCAACAATTTTTAAATCAAATTAAAAGTTGCTGGGGTATAAACAAACTTCCCCCAAACTCAAAATATTTGGGAGTGCCTCTTTTCCTCTTGGCAAGTAGTTCAAGGGATCTAAACCCAATCAAAGAGAAGTTAGAAAATAAACTCTCTAGTTGGAAGAGCAAAAACTTATCCTGGCAAGGTAGAGCAACCCTCATCAAATCAGTTGCTCAGGCCATTCCAACCTATTCAATGACAGCCATTCAATTTCCTAGAGAGCTTTGCAATCATTTGGATGTTGTTGTTAGACGGTTCTAGTGGAACCTAAGATCTAAATTTGGCTCGTTCCTAACACCCGTAGTTTGGTCATCTTTATGTTGGCCCCAAAAGGAAGAAGGTTTGGGATTTAGAAAATTCTTGGATTTCAATCAAGCTCTCCTCTCCAAGTTAGCATGGTGGATTCTTTCAAGGAAAGATTGTTTGTGTGTTAAAGTGCTCAGAGCAAAATACAAAGTTTGGGGCAACTGGCTAAACCATAAGATTGTGGGGTCTCCCTCCAAGATTTGGAGAAGCTTATAAGGTACAAAATATCTACTTGCTCGCAGTGCTTGCATGTTGGTAGGAAATGGAAACACAGTCAGAATATGGGAGGACCCTTGGATTCCAGATCTTCCTAATTTCATTTCGAGTGCAAGGGAGGGGACCAATCCGGAAATGGCACTTATTGTTTCATAACTAGTCAACCAAGAAGGTTGGGATCTTACCAAAATTAGAAATACTTTTCCTGAGACTACAACCTAGCTTATCCAAAAAATTCCCCTCTCAAGGCTTGCTCCAAAAGATTGTTGGATTTGGATCTCCAATAATTCAGGGGAGTTTTCAATTAAGTCTACTTATTAGTTAAGCAGAAACATCAGCCCTCCCACAAATCAAGATGCAATTCGTGGCCTCATTTAGAAGTCAAAAATCCATGAAAGGCTCAAAATGCACCTGTGGCGTATAGTAGCAAATTGCCTACCTACTAAAGCTTGTTTAGCTAGATTATGTGATTTAGATGATGTCCTTTGCCCTCTTTGCAAGGATGTTGAAGAATCAGGCCTCCATCTTTTTATCTCTTGCCCCTTTATGAGAGCTGTTTGGTTTAACTCCCAATGGGGACTAAGGTTAGAAAATCTGAACTTAAACTCTCCTTCTCATGTCATTAGTGTCTTCCTTAATCCTCCCGCTGAAGCTAATATTGAGGGAATCAAGAGAGGTGAATTCTTATTGTTTGGGGCTGTTATTTGTGAAGCCATTTGGAGAGCTAGAAACCAAGCTATCTTTGAAGGCAAAGAAACTAATCCAATTGAGCTCTGCTAGAAAGTTGATAAGACCATAGTTGCACACAGAATGTCCATAGCAATCCATTCAGGCTTCCAATTGCCGAAACTAGTACAAAGGTGGAAGAAACCACCTAGAGATTCAATTAAGATAAATGTTAATGTTGCTTTCAAGGATGGTAACTCTTCCATTGCAGTTGTTGCTAGAGATTGGAGAGGGGAAGTGGTATTTGCTTGTGCTAAGAGAGTATATTCCAACCTCCCTCTTCAAGCAGAAGCAGAAGCCATTAAATGGGCCTTAAGCTTAGCTAAAAGTCTAAAAGTAGCTACTATGATTGTGGAGAGTGACTCCAAAGTTTGTGTCGACACACTAGCACCTTCTGGCACAAAGGTTCCCTGGAGAATTAGAGGTATTTGCAGTAAAATTCTCAACTTGATTTTGCTTATTCTTGGCTGTCATGTTACCTGGATCCCTAGGGGGGCAAATAAAGCAGCTCACTCTCTAGCTAAGTGGTTCTTATTGAACAATGTTTTTAGGTCTTTTGATGTTGGTTTTGGCTCTCCTTGTTTTGAGATTAGCATTAAGGATGAGGCTCTTGTATCCTCTTTGTAGTTCTGTTTTTTCTTGTGAATAAAATTTCTTGTTCATCAAAAAAAAAAAAAAAAAGATAAAAAAAATAGCTAAAGGTTTTTTAATAATTTAAAAAGAAAAAGAAAAACACACAGATAGAAAAATCAACTTTGACTTTGAGTTCTCTTTGTCTGTCTCATTTTGGAGAAATTATAAGATCCATATGGTGGACAAGTGATGTGGTCCACCATTCCACTAAAAAGCTTCCACTTGTTTAAAATTGTTAGTTAGAAGTTTTTTTTTAAACAGAAATTAATTACTGACTCAGCAATTTTAAACAAGTGGAAGTTTTTTAGTGGAATGGTGGACAAGTGACGTGGTCCACCAGAGAACTCTATAATTTCTCCTCATTTTTGGACTATCCTCTTGTGTGTAGGAGTCTGCTAGAAAATCATTTATTAAGAAAAATTGAAGATTGTATCTAACATTAATTATTAATCAATAAATTTAGAAATACACTCAATCTTCTTTGTACCAAAAAAGAAAAAAGAAAAAAGAAATACACTCAATCTTGCACATAAATAACGTCTCTATTTTTTTATTTTTTGAGAAATTAGACTGGATGTCCAGACTGGGCTATTATTGAAACAAAAACCTTAAGAAACATCAGCAGTTACCAAAGGGACAATGTCCTCCGGAATGTCTTCAATAACGTGTCTCTATTTGTTAGTAAAAATTGTATATGACTTCTAGCCATAATATAAGTTCATAAGTTAAAATCAATCTTTCTAATTAATTCAAACAATATACTCTAAACAATTTAGGTATTAATCATCAATATAGATTTATGCATGCATAGAAATTTTTGGTCACTATATATATATATATATATATATTTTTTTTTTGAGAAAAATTTGGTCACTATATTTATTTACTTATTTATTTTTTTTTTTCAATAAACAAATTCCAAACTTAAATATATAATCTAGCTCAAAGTTATTCTCAAAATAATTATTAAAAAAAAAAAAAAAAGCTCAAAGTTCAGAGGGGTGATTCAGCCAAGCTTGATAGTTTGAAGGCAAGTGCATCCCATTCTCCATGGTTTAGTTTCGATTTTTGCTCAAAAAATTAAAATAAAATAAAATAATCTTAATGATTTAATACTCAAATTGACTCAACTCAATTATTACAAAACAAATTTTGATAGTTTATAGTATTCGATTTTCATAGTTGTTTTCCCCCATTAATAACATCAAATCAAGATTTTCAAATTTGGTATACATATGGACTTACCCAGATTACCCTTTTTAGTTTACCAAACTAACAAAGTATAGCTCCTAAACATCCTAAAATGCAAGTCCAGAATTTTCTGTTTTGTATGCACCCAGGTATTTGGATAATTATAAATTTTAGGAGGAGATTCAGGGTTGAAAATTTCTAAAAAATTCAACAAACATCAGAATAATATGCAAGTATTCAACTTGTTTTTTTTTTTCAAAACATAGAAAATCATTCAGATTTACATATTTTGTAACAACTCCTAATTATTTATCGAATTTATAGGATAACCTTAAAATTTGTAGAGATTCATTATTTGTGATACCGGTCGGAAAACTTATTGTTTGGGAATTATAATGGAAAGTTGTGAGCTTATTTATAAATCTTTGTGGGATATTGACAGTATTTTGTTTGAAACCACTCAAAAATATGTTGTGTAGTTTAATTATTTTAAACCTATATATAAGCTCCTTATGTTTTATCCTTCTGTGAGATGTTAGTGATTGCCAAGCTTGCATGGAACCGTCTTTGTGACATTGGTATCTAAGCACCCATCTATACGACTGTTATTCATTTTTGTTTATGAGATGACTATTAAGTTTCATATATGTGATGTTTATTGTGTCCATGTGGGGGCTAATAAGTTCTATCTGTGTGACAGCAATTGACAAGACCTTGGGTTGGATTATTTTCCTGTTTAGGATTAATGTTGTTGTTGTGGTTCACAACATGTACTATGTAATTTCATGATTTTATCTAAAAATGCTTTATGCAGTATTATTTCAATGATTTTTGTCACATTATCAATGAAAATTGTTATGTAAAACTTACTTAGAGAATCCAAATTATAACATATTTTGTAAAAATGCAACTAGAAAAATATTTTTTTCAAGTCAAGAGTATTGCTTTATATATATATTGATCAATATTTAGTGGGGGGAGATTTAAACATTGCACGTATGTCTTTGTTGAAAATATAAAAAAATGTCAATTAATTAAGTTACAAGACTCTTAACAAGTTGAGAGCATTACCGAGCAAGCTAGAGAGAGTCTATTTGTCTTCGAATCTCAAGCATGATCAGTGGATGCGAATTAGCGGATCTAGATGGTCTGAAACAACATAAAGTCTTCAATTACGAAGTCAAGGTGCATTGTTAGAAGAAATTTGCAATGGCCGAAATCTTCGTGCAACTTTCTTTCCAGACAAAGAATATAATAATTTAAGATAAGTTTCAAGTTTTCATAGCTAGCTTCCATTCAAAGAATAATGGTCTAAAGAATAAATAATATATAAAAAAAATTTGACAATATTTTTCACATTAATTAAGTTAATCTACTATTGTCCATTCTAAATGGCTCACTAATATTACTTTTCTACTTACTATTAACCATTTATTACATTAACAACAGTCCTTTCTTTTTATTCTTGGGTGTCTAAATCCAAATGACGGTGGCTTTTTCTTATCTATATCTATATAATACTAAAAGCTGAAGCGTAGCAATTAATGTTGCTACGCTCACATTGAGCCACATCAGTAGTCACGTTATTACCCTTTTTTTTTTTTCTAAATTTTTTTCATAATTTTAATATAATATTAAAAAGAAATTATTCTTAACCCTTAACCCTATCTCCACTTTAAAGGCCAATCTTTATATATTACGGTTAATGCTGATCACTGTAAAGCCCTAACCAAGCTCAATAGTCTTTAATGCTAACCCCTCTCTGTCTTCCTGTCTTTCAAGCTTACAAAACTTCACAACCTTCCTGTCTTTCAGGCTTACAAAACTTCACAACTTCAGCTTTCTAACTGCCTCCCTGTCTTTCACGCTTTCAAAAATTCATAACTTCAGCTTTCTAACGCCAAACTACTTCAGCTTTCTTACGCCAAACTCTCTCTCTTCCCTCCTTGGTCTCTTCCTCTCCTCATTTAATTGAATCACTCCTTCATACCTGTTCAATTGCCACTATACTGGAAAAAATAAATAAATAAATAAAATCAGAGTCCATATTAGGTACACATTATCCCTTCCTTTTGTAATTAATAATTTTCTATTCTTTCAACTAATTGAGCATTAATTCGGACCTTCTTCAAATCTATCTTGATTAGTGGTGATTCTTCCTATTCTCGATCAAGCGGTTTTTCAAAACGTTCAATTGTTACCTATTGGAAATAGAAGACCCACTGCTTTATTTTCTATATATATATATATATATATATATATATATATATATATATATATATATATATCTACAATCTCTCTTCCTCCATAGATAAAGAGCCTATCAGCCTAACTTATGCCATTGCAGAATCCAATCCTTTCCAGCAAGGAGTCCCCACGAAATTATCAGATTTGAAACCATGGATATTTGTTGTGGGGTTCTTAGCAAGCAAACAGACAAAAAAAAAAAACACAAAAACACAAAAACACAAAAACAAAAGGAAAAGCTTTTAGAATCAAAGCCCTTGAACCTCCAAACCAAAGCATTGCCAACATTAAAAAAGTGCTTGAACAATCTGTAAACTTGGTTTTGAAACCTGGATTGGACCGTACAGTCCGACCGAGTTAACTGTGAACCGTTCACCAAAACGATTCTTTTAACCCATAAAACTGTTCTAAGCAAGAAAATCAGTGAAATCGCCCTATCACAGGTTCAGATTAGAGATTTTTTTTTTTTTTTGGGTACTTACAACCATTGTTAAAGCTTCAAACACCATGAGATGCTGTCAAACCATGAGGTTGCATTGCTATTTCTTCTTATTTTTCTTCTCTGTCCTTGTCTCTCTCGCTCTCGCTGCGTTTTCACCATTTCTGCAGGTTTCTTTACTTGACTGTCACAGTGAAGGTCAAGTTGTTGTAGACGATGGATGGACAAAACAATGCTTAGGCAAGCCTGGCTGTCATCCACTCGTACCAAATTCTTCAAGCCTTTAAGGCTTTAACCACTTATTTCTTTCTTAAATTGGCTTGGGCTTCTGTATGTACTTGATCAATTAATGGGCGGACAAGCCAATGTCAGCCCTTCTTCCAGTTTTTGTATTTTTATTTTTTAATTTCATAAATACTAAATGGTATTGGGTAATCAAATGGGTTAAACATGATTTAAGATAATTTAGATGAAGACTTGCCTAGAATGTTGAACTCTAACAAATGTATTTTTATCTCTCTCTCTCTCTCTCTCTCATACACACACACACACACACACATATATATATATATATCCATTGATTGAGAAACTCAATATTTTTATATATTTGATTATAATTTAATATTACTTATTTGTCTTATGAATGTTATGATATGAAAAATACATTTGAAATATAAACATTTATATTTATTTGAATTATTTTAGCCAATTTTTATATTTTTACTAATTTAATATATATTTCTAATTAATTATTAAATTAATTATAACGTTATCATGGTATGACCTTAGTTCAACTTCAGTCTAACTTTAAAAATTTTGAACCTTTCCCTTTTACGAGCCTTTGAACAATCCAGATTTCAAAGCTATGTCTGTAAATGATAATGTCATAGACAATCTCTACCCACTTGGTGTCACAGATTTTATTTGGTCCCACAAGACATTGTCTTTGCTTGAATATATGTCATTGGTATAACAAATCAAAAAGCAAATTATGGAGAGAGTTCACAACTTTTCTTTTCTTTGTTTTTCATGAAAAAAGTATATGGGAAATGGTTTTTTTTTTTTTTTTGGTAGGTTGTGGTTGGGAAGGATTATTGAGAGTTGGAGTCGTTTGGTTGTTGACGATAAATGGGTCAAGAATGTTTTTATGGTTTGATAAGTTAGTTGTCAGTTTGAGCTTGTGTGTTTGTGCGCATGCGTGTGTGTGTTTTATTTAAATTATTTCACACTTTGTTATTGGAACAGTTGTTACGTTGTAGGTATTGTATATATTCACCAATTATAGGATATAAGGTCCCGAATTTTACAGAATTAATTTTTAACTTGTCCCAACGAAAAATTATGTATTTCTTTTAGTAATTAAAGAACTATACAAAGGACAAATAGAGGACTTATGATATTGTATGTATTTAAATTAGGCAAATGTTACTCAATGTCCTTAGGGCGTTGGTTTAAGAACTATTTTTAGAAATCTTTTATTAGGAGAATGATAAAATAATAAATGTTGTTGACAACTTTTTATAATTCCCATGAAAATGATGTCAAAACTTTCCTATTATGGTTTATTAACAATTGGCCTAAGGGCACCTGTTAACATAACCCTTTAAATTATAGGTGTGTGATTTTATCCAAAAAAAAAAAAAAAACATGTCTTATTTATGGCTTTGTGCACAATAATTGTAGCAAACACGCTCTTGCAATCCTGCATTTTTTTTTTAGTAGTTGTTTTTTTATTGCATCAAAGTGTGAATTGCCATTTGTTGTTGGACTAATACATTTTTCTTATAAGGTTTTGTAGTTCTATTTTAAAGATCAATGACACTAGCCTTTTTAGATATTGAATTTAGACTTCCAAAGATATGCTTGTTATTTTTCTACTTGAAATTTCCAATATTGTATGAAATTGGTACTTCTCTTTAAGGAGGTGAATGAACAGCAAGCTAAGAAAAGACAAAACTTTGCCTTAAGCAAGAGAAGATTGTTGAACCATTCAAAAGAAATTCATAAGGATAAATATTTAATACTCACAAATAAGGAGAAATACAATATTAATAAATGCGTTTATTTCATTCCATATATGAGCTCCATAACATTTGGCACATACATCTATATCTATATATATCTAAAAGTTGAAGCGTAGCATTTATTGTTGTGATACTCCAATTGAGCCACACTAGTGTCCACGTCATTATCATTTTGCTTTTCAATTTTCCTATAATTTTTTTTTTAACATTTACTCATTTTTAAAAAAATATTTACACTTTCTTCAACATTTCTATATCCCTTACCTGTTCATCGATCTCCCCACTACCCTTTACCTTACCTTTTCATCTCCCCATTACCCTCTACCTTAATATCACTCTTCATCTTTCTCTTCATCTTCCTTTTTTTTTTTTTTTTTTTTGTCCTTTCTTATTCACAACCTTTTACTATAAATTTATCACTCTCTTCCATTCTTTACATACTTTTCCCTCACAAACAAAAAGGGTTCTTTCTCTCTCGCTCTCTCAATTTTTTGGTGGATTTTTTTATTTTTCTTTCATCTTTGCTTTAGGTTGATAAATTGTTGTGTTCTTTAGAACTTTATATTGAGCTGATACGATTTAGTTTTGTGATTTAAGTTTTTTTTTTTTTTTCTCTCTTTAGTTGTTAATTTTATTACATGTGTTCTTTAGTTGTTCTATATATGTTATTTTTGTACAACATGACATTTGTTCTATGAAATTCCTTTTAGACTTGATACTTTATCTTTTCATTTGATTTTTTTTTTCTCTCCTCATGTGTAGTGATTGACTTTTAACCAAAATTATTCTATTTATATATTTAGAAATCTATTTCTTCTTAATTCCAATAGTTTAAATTTTGTATGGGCCATAAGGAACAAATGGGTCCATAATGCATTCATGTTCTCCTCATGTCGTGATAAATCTAAGTAGTTGAATAGTATTGTTTAATTTACCACTATTACATATTTTTTCCTAAATGCTACATATACCATCGATCGTAACACCAAATGGATATTTCAAAGTTCATTTGCATGATTACTTTGCTCTGTGGTGAATTGAAACATTTTTGGGTAATGATGTACGTTAGATTGTATGTATAACTCTTGACTTGCAAAGGGTAAGTACTGATTTATACTAATTTTTTGTTTTTGGTATTCTTTAGAGCTCTAATGGTTGATAAGTCTAATGAGACTCCATTAATTTCTGCAAGGCTTCAATCTCACCCAAATGACAAGCAATAAAACAAGAAAATTCATGTTTAGCTTTCAGGTTTATTCTTTCAAAAAAAAAAAAAATGCTTAGCTCTCTGGTAACCACCAATTCATTTTGTTAACTCATTATCATAAAGCAACTTTAATTTAGTTATATGGATAGGGTTTGTCATTTTTCATGTTGCAATATATATAGATATATATATAATTTTTTTTTTCAAGCTAAAATCAATAGCACTAGAACAATTGACCATTTAAATTCAGCCATATCCTCCATATCATTAAATTATTAATATTTTCTCTCATTTTTTTAATTTTTTAAAATTAAACATATAATGTTTTAATTAAATACAAATAAATAAATAAATTCCTTATAAAACCGTACCTTTTTTTTTTTTTTTTTAACATTTACACTTTCTCCAACATTTCTCATTACTTTCACATTTTCATCTTCTTACTACCATCTACCTTAACATCACTCTTCATCTTTCCATTTCTCTTCATTTATTTTGTTTCTTCTTATTCTTATCGTCTTATTATAAAATTTTCATTATCTTTTCTATGCTATACTTCTATGCATAATTTTCCCTCACAAAAAAGGTTATTTCTCTCTCTCTCTCAATTTTTTGGTGGATTTTTTTTTCTTGAATCTCTGCTTTAGGTTATTAATTTTTTGTATTTTTAATAACTCTACTTTGAGTTGATGCAATTTAGTTTTGTATTTTAAGTTTTTTTCTTTTTTTCTTTTTTGTTCTCTCTAATTGTTAAATGTTATCCTATTGCTTTATAAATAATATAATTTTATTTTATTACATAGCATAATTTGGATAATTTTATCATAGAAGAATTTTACATAAGTTACATAGACAATAGTAAAATAATAATAATAATAATAATAATAATAATAATAATAATATATTTATGAAATAACTTTAAAATAATTATCACGCACAACACACGGGTCTGCGACTAGTTTTTATATATTTTCAAGGTCAGCTTAGCGGCCAATTTCTGACCATGACAATTTCTTGTTTTTTGTTTAGAAAAATTCTAAAAGTAACTTTGCCCTTCCAATGCGGCTCACTCAGTCCCTCTCACATTTCCCTTCTTTCTTGGGTAAAAAAATGAAAAAAGTGCTTACCTTTGGGATTTGAACATCAACACTGCCAAACTTTAAACCCATCTCTCTCTCTCTCTCTCTCTCTCTCTCTCACAAATGGTTCGGTGGATCTATCTCTTTACCTTCATTTTCTCCTTTCTAACTCTTTCATATGCCGATGACGCTACAGCCATGGCCAAGCTCCTAGCCTCCTTTGACATCGCCCCAAGCGGCTGGTCCGCCACCACAGACTGCTGCAAGCAGGGGTGTAGCCAGGAATACATACTTGGGGGGGGGGGGTTGTAACAGAGATATACTAAATATAATTCTTAAGTCTATTGGATACAAAATTATCAACTTTCATATATCATTATATACTTGAACATGTTGGGAATTCAACCGAAATTCCAAACCTGTGAGAAACAAAAAAAATAGAGAAAACAAAGCTCCAAAAGTAAAACAATCACACGCACAAGACAATATTTACGTGGTTCGGCAATTTGCCTACGTCCACAGAGTTGCAGGGATTTCACTATTATCAAAGAAAATTACAATGTGCGGCTACGGTGTTTTTATTTCTCAAAAACAACAACAAGACAAAACCCTAATCACAAAAAAAAAAGGCTTTTATATCCTGCGCACAGGATTCACAATGGGCTACAAAACGAGCCAAAAATTTTTTGTCGGCCCGAGCCTCCATTCCATGGACTAAGTCTCAGTAAATCTCCCATTATTCGGGTCATGTCGGGTCATCAACCGGATCAAATTATGCCTGACGACGATTTTTCATGGAATAAAATTCATCCATTATCATCTCTATGGTGAAATTCCCTACAATTTCCTTCTCTATATAAACTATCATATTATCTGCCAAAAGCTCATTCTCCATTCTATTGCGAAATCTTGTTTTTAACAACTTCATAGCTGAGAAAGCTCGTTCTGTAGTTGCTGTAGAAACTAGAAGGATCAACACAAGACGAATAAGTCTATCAATCAAAAAATAGATTTTAGACTTTCCTGAAATTTTTAATCCCCTACATAGCTCGGAAATTGTACTCATATTCTGAAAATCTAGAAGTTTTATCACATCAAGCTCATAATGTTGCAATTGAGACTCCAAAAGTTCTTGTTCATGTTCAGTGAAATCTTGAGGATAATATTTCTTAACCAAATTGCATATATGAACAATTTTGAATAATCTAAAAGCATCCTTGGGATTTAAAGCTGAACTAAGAATGACAAGTTCCGTTGTTAGCTCATAAAATCTACTTTTCAATTCTTGCAATTGAAAGTCTATTGCAACTGTAAATATGCCAATTCTAAAATGATGTTCCATTGTTAAATCTTCATCTTGATGACGATATCTACCTCGACCTTTAGTGTAACGAGCATTCATATCAGGAATATCAATTTCATGTTGCTCACAAAATGATATAACACTAGCAAGTAAAGGCTCCGATCCATCATCTCTCAACTTTTGAATAAGTGATTTTGCAGTTGAAACTAAATGCATGGCATTTAAAAGGTCTTGAGAATGTTGTTCCAAAACTTAACAAAGAACATTAGTAATTCCCATTATCTCTTTCATCAAATGCAAGATTAAAATAAGTTCAAATGATGTTAATACTTGATAAGTTCCCTTGGCATCACCGCGTTGTTTATAGTTAGCCCCTTCCTCAGAGATAATGTTGATAACTTTGCAAGTAGTATCAAACATTTTAATCAAACTACAAATAGATTGAAAATGAGATCCCCACCTAGTATCTCCAGCTCATTGCAAAGTACCAATCTGGTTTGCACCTTTTCCAGTCTCAATTTCATTAGAAGTAATCATATTCTCAACTTGTTCTGCTTTAGCATGTTGTAATTCATCATTACGCTTACTAGAATCAACAAAAATATTGATAATATTAACCAAATAATCAAAGAATTGATGAACATCTTTTACTTCTCTAGATGCTGTAACTAGAGCTAATTGCAACCTATGAGCCATACAATGTACATAATAAGCATATGGGCAATCTTTAAGAAAAAGAGCTTGTAATCCATTCCATTCACCACGCATGTTACTAGCCCCATCATATCCTTGACCTCGAATATTTTCAATGTGGAGGTTGTAACGAGAAAGGACAGCACATATCTCTTTCTTTAAAGTCAATGCAGTAGTGTCTCTAACATGCACAACATGAAAGAAACGCTCTTTAATGAAACCTTCTTTATCAACAAACCTCAAAATTATGGCCATTTGCTCTCTCTTCGACTCATCCCGGGCTTCATCAACAAGAATGCAAAATTTTGCATCCCCAATTTCTTCACGAATAGCATTTCGCACATTACTAGGAAGAATATGCAAAATCTCCTTTTGAATTGTGGGTGATGTATATTTGGCATTTCCTAGAGCATTTTTCAAGACAACACTAGCTACTTTGTCATTGAAAGTTGATGTGAATTTTATCAATTCAATAAAATTACCTCTATTTTTTGAATCAAGGCTTTCATCATGACCTCTAAAAGCACAAGCTTGGAATGCTAGCCATCGAGCACACTCTATTGAGGTTTTGAGCCGCAATCGATTATTCTCTAATTCTTTTGACGCTTGTTTCTCAATTAGCTTGTCAATATGTCGTGAATAATTCTTTAAATCCTCGCAACATTTCACAGCAATTTTATGTGGGGAGTTTGGTTCTTTCCCTACATGACGAATTAAAGGACAATTCATTCCATCTTTCACATTTTTCCAATTATTAAAACCTGTTGAAATGAATGCATCTGATCCGGGAAGACCTATTGGTTTCTTACTAAAAAGGTAGCAAGGTAGACAATATATCGCATCCATTGAAGGTGAGTATTCCAACCAATCCTTATGTAAAACAAACCATGAAGGTTGAAATCGACAACGATGAGTATCATCATTGTATGGATAGTCTATATCTTTAGGTTGGTATGGACCTTCTATGAGATAAGTTCGTCGGATTTCATCTTGTTTGTTGATAGGAAATTCACATATTTGTTTACGTGTTCCTGGATCACAATCTATCTCTTCAAATTGAAGTTTTGGACATTTGGAGGGGTGTTCATCAAGCATCGAAGTATTAACATTTGTTTCTACAGCCACAGGTGTCCTAATTTCTGAATATCTAACAACTTTTTTCTTAAAGAATGCATAAATTGTTTTTTGTTTGCTCATAATTCTTTTAGCTTTAAGAATATGACTCAAAAATTAACATGAAAAGAATTTTAAAAAATAAAATTTTAATTAGAAATTTTTGCTTAGTTATATGAATGTTATTCATACTCAAGAAAAAAAAAACAAAATTTCGACTATAATTTAAACAGTCAACCCATTTTTAATACAACTTTAATTAATAATAACCACTCAAAAAAAAAAAACAAAAATAATTTAATTAATTTGTCTTTTATAATGTATTGGTTAATTTAATTATATAGCTTTAATTATTGTTGTTTAGCGTAACAATAAACTATATTGTTTTAATTTATTTGTCATTAATTATACTGCTTTAATTTGTTATATTGTTTAGCTCCTTGTACATATTATATTAGAAGAGCCGAACATTATACATTCCATGTGCAGCACAATAATTAAAGCAGTGTAATGTGTTGCACATTACATTGCTTTAATTATTGTTTACCCGGCCCCATGAGCCCATCTACCCCTTCCCCACCCCACTCAACAGACAACAGACAAGCACAATATGCGCCCCAATCACAATAGCCAGCTGCAATCAGAAAATTTCGCAATGCCAATCACAAATCACAACACAGTGAACACACGTTACACTAAAGACCAACACATTGACCAACAAAAAGGGATAAGATAAAGCCAAATTTAAAAAGACAAAAACAGGAAAAAAGCAAAAGCCAGCCAATAAGAGACTCACAGTTCAAAAAAGAAAGAGACTTACTGAGATGTGAGATCAGATAGGCTATTAAAGTTAAAGAATAAAGAGAGAGACGTTCATAAATTTCATTTCATTTTTTCATTCAATGAGATAGAGAGAGAGAGAGACTGAGAGAGAGTCAGAGAGAAAAACCTTGAGGGAGGGCCGGACTGCCAGAGGGAGCAACGAGCAACGCTGCACCGGAGTAGAGGCAAAGCGATCTGCGATCTCCGATGACCGATCTACCGTCTACGATCTGCGAAAATTTTATTTCATTTTTTCATTTCAGTGAGATAAAGAGAGAGAGAGAAAAAGAGAGAAATACCTTGAGGGAGGGCCGGAGGGAGCACCGAGCACCGGAGCAGAGGCAGAGCGATCTACGATCTCCGATCTCCGATCTCCTATCTGCGATCTGCGATGAGGGCGAGCGACGACGACGACGATGAGCGAGCTGTGGCGTCACGGTGACGTGACCATGGGTTACTGGGTTTGATTCCTAGGGTTTGGTTTTGGTTTGTGTATTGGGGATTTTTTTTTTTTAGATAAACACCTCTGTCACTCTGTGTTTGGTTTGCTGGAGTTTGATTTACTTTGTATAGGCAGTATTGGGGTTTGATTTCTCTGTCAGTGACGTGATGGGTTAGATTTCTCTGCCAGCGATGTGATGGATTCATTTTCTGATTCTCTGTATTGATTTTTTTTTTTTTTTTTTTCAGATTTTAGTTCAAATTTTTTTGGGCTTTTTTTTTTTTTTTTTTTTTTTTTTTTTTTAATTTGAGGGTGTTCCTAATTTTTGATTGAGGGCTGGGAGAATGGGTGAGAAATGGGTAGGGGGGCCGGCTGTCTAATGTTGGGGGGGCCTATTTATTTTTTCTTCATAGTCTAATGGGAATTTTTTTTTTGCAGGGGCCACGGCCCCCCCAAGCCACTATGTGGCTCCGCCCCTGGCACTGCAAGTGGAAAAATGTTAACTGCGACGCAAGCAACCGTGTCACCTCCATCAACTTAGCTTCTCAGTCTCTCACAGGCATTCTTCCTTCCGATCTCGGCATTCTCATCCAACTCACCACTCTCTCTCCAAGGAAACTCTCTCTCTGGACCTCTCCCCTCCCTTGCCAACATAACTTCTCTTCAAAAACTCTACCTTGACAACAACAATTTCACCTCCATTCCTTCAGGTTTCTTCCAAGGACTCACAAGCTTAAAAATCTTAACCTTGAGCCAAAACCTTGATCATGCACCTTGGACCATCTCCACCGAGTTGACTCAGGCCACTAGTTTAGTCACTTTCTCTGCTAGCAATGCAAACATTATTGGGTCTTTACCAGATATCTTTGGTTCCTTCCCGAGTCTTAAGGATCTCCGACTTTCTTACAATAATCTCAATGGCACTTTACCTAAATCCCTAGGAGGATCCGCGATTCAAAACCTCTGGCTCAGCCATCAGCAAAATGGCTTGTCCGGTACCATCAACGTGTTATCTTCGATGACACAGTTGTACCAAGTGTGGCTAGTCCAGAACCAGTTTCACTGGTCCCATCCCAGACTTGTCAAACTGTACAAGTTTGTTTGATCTTCAACTCAGAGACAACCAGTTTACAGGCCTCATCCCAGCCTCACTGATGTCAATTCCCACATTGAGAAATGTTTCCTTGGATAACAATGTCCTCCAAGGGCCTTACCCACAGTTCCCATCTAGCGTGACTACTCACACTCTTGATGATATCAATAGCTTCTGTAAAAACACCCCAGGTCCTTGTGATCCCCAAGTGACCACCTTGCTTGAAATCACTGCGGCATTTGGGTATCCAATCATTATCTGCGAACAACGCCTACACTGGCTGGACTTTCATTATCTGCGATTCACAGGGTAATATTATCACTATCAATTTTGCTAAGCAGCAATTCGTTGGGACGATCTCTCCTGTCTTTGCGAAACTCACATCATTGACGTCTCGTACAATAAACTTACTGGGTTGTGTAAGGTTGAATTTATTCAACCATCTTATTGGCTTTATTCCGTGCCAAATTTGCTTGTAATTCAGCATTTAGTAACCCTGTATTTAGGTGGGTTTGATGTAAGGGTAGTGAGTGAGATAGAGTGAAGTTTGCTCAAGAGTGTGCAAGAAAACAGAGTGTCGCGGCTGGGACTCGCGGGTGACTCGCGGCTGCAAGCCGCCAGAAGCTGCACACGTGCCAAGCATGCTGGAAGATGAACAGTCATGCTAGCTGGAGCACTACAGGACAAAACAGGACAACTGGCCATACGGTTATCTCGCGACTGGATCTCGCGACTTAGTCAAGCCGCGAGGTCAAGCCGCGAGCCACCCCTGTTTTGTAAAAACCTGACGTTTCGCATTCCTCTCCACTCCAATATAAATACCCCTATTACCCACGATTGAAAGAGTGCTTCCAGAGAGAATTTTGAGAGAGAAACCCTAGAGAAAAACTAGATTGATTCACACACAATCTATACCTTAGAGACTCTTCAAATTCCTCAACTCTCTTCCTCTCCATTGTCAAATCCTTGAGAGGCTTTATACCAAACCAGGTTCTCACCATCATCATCATTGTGAGACTGCTGTTTTGGATTTCTGGGAAGCAGTTAGGAAGGAACCAATCTTCATTGGTTGATGCTACGGTCTAGTAGCGGAATCCGGGAAGCTAGAAAAGAAAAAGGTTCGGCGTAACCTCGTTGGAGCAAGAAGCTTGGAGGGCTTAGGTGCACTGGGTAGATTAAGCTTGGAGGGTCTATTGCTGTCCTTGTATCCCAACTATATTTTCTAGTGGATTGATTACCGCTTGGAGGGCGGCGGAGAGGTTTTTCGCCGAGGGCTTCGGTTTCCTCTTCGATAACACATCGCGTGTTGTCTTTGTGTTTGCATCTTCCTTCCTCTCTATCTTTGCCTTTTTATTTATCTGCTGTGGATATTAATCTGTTATGACTTAGATAGTATTTAATTAATTTTGTTTGATAGCATATGTTAAGTTTCCGCACACTAGTTGTTTGACATATTGCTTGAATTGATTAAGTTGTTATTTGGGGGTCTAAACGTTCAAAGGTGTTTTTGAACTTTCAATTGGTATCAGAGCGGGTACACTTGTTGTGGTTTAAATACCTAAGTGTGATCCTTGACCCCTTGTGTTTATTTGCCATGGATTGTGCTTTGTATGACTCTTTGCATAATTTGGTTGGTGATGAATGTAACATGCCACGTGTTTGTGAAAATGCCTCTATGAGTGTTAATCCTCATAAGTGTGATGACATGTTATTTGAATCTATGGGTGTTGATGACAAACTCTTGAAGAAAAATGCTAAGAAGTTTCAAAAGAATTTGAGCAAGTTATTTTGTGAAAAGGATGATTTGATTGCTAAGCTTAATGAATCCAATGAATTGGTTGAGAAATATAAAAAACTTGCTGAAATTTCTCTTGAAAAGCTGAAAGAGTTTGAATGTTTGAATATGGACTTGGATGCTAAACTTGTTTTGTCTAACAAACTTGTTGATGATCTTAAATATGAAAATGAATCTCTTAAGATGCATGCCAAGTGTTTGATTGCTGAACCTATATTTAAAAATGATGAAAATATTTGTTGCAATCATGTTGTGATACCCGATTTTGTGCCTAGTGTGTGTTCTACCGTAAAGGACAAATCGGTGTACATTCCTCCACATAAAAGAAATCAAAAGGTGGAGAGAAAGGCTGTTAAGTCAAAGCTTTTGTTTAGGTCTCAATCTAAGGTTTTGAATGGATCTAAGTTTGTTCCAACTTGCCACCATTGCGGTGTGATCGGTCATATAAGACCTCAATGCTCCAAGTTGAAAAGGGAACAAAACAATGTTGCTAGATCTTTTCCCAAGAAGCCTAGTAGACCTAAACACATTGTGTGTCACCATTGTGGTGCCTTTGGTCATCTAAGACCTCAATGCTCTAAGTTTCATGCTTTTAAAAGAATCAAAAGAAAAGAGAAACTTGAGCTTTTTGGAAGTGCTAAAATAGTAAACCGGTTTTGAGTGAAAATAGCATGTTGTTAAAGAAAATGTTTAATGCTCTTAACTCCTTGACTATGTGCATCTCCGGTTCTCATTCTTCCAACCCTCGTCTCACTTCTCTTGAGACACTCATTCCAAACAATCATTCCGTTTGGATGAGGAAGGGTTCCTATGGTTGAGCTTTTGCTCTTTTGGTCCTTGATCTAATTCTTTCGATCTTTGTAGGACCCTTCATGCATTAAATGTCATAACTTCATGCATTTTGTGCATCTTGCATCTATTTATTTGCATTGTTTTGTTTTTGATCTTACTTTTATATTTCAGTTTTGTGTGAGTAAAAAATCCAAAACCACATAAAAAGTGAAAAATTCAAAAAGTTTGATCGTATATTTTTGAGCACATATCACATGTGAGTTTGGCCTTGTACCTTTGTACAAATGGCTTTGTGCATTTACGAGCTTAGCTTGTTATTTTTGCACTTATATCTTTGTGGGAAAAATTTTGACATCTTTGTGTGATTGTTGTAAATCGATCTTCAAACTTGTCATGAATGATTTGTCAATAGTCATGTTGGTTTTGATACATGCGTAGACTCGTGCTTATATCTCTTCCCACTCTTTTATTTTTATTGTTTAAAGAGCTCAATAAATGTAAATCTCAAAATGAAAAGAGATAATGAGCTGCAAAAGCCGTCGCACATACTAGTATTCGACTAGGAAAAAGGGAAAGCGACTTATATGAAAATGTATGATGCCCAAAAAGCCAAAGGCTTGTTCATCAATTTGAAATATCAAAAATTTCAGGCATCAATCTCAAAAATGAGATGTATTGCTCAAAATGAGTTGTATTGATTCAAAATGATCAAATGTTATGAATTGTAAAGAAGCCAAATGAAAAGCTTCATCATATTTAATCATTTTCTTGTGGGAGGTCATATATGCTCATTTCTATAATTGAGATAGACCACTTGACTTAGCACTAGTTGTGTATGACTTGATTGAATTGATCATTGAAGCTTCACTCTAGACTAAGGACTATTCCACATTTGATACACACACACAACACACATGCCTAATGTTCAATGAATGTCTTATTCATTTGTTAGATTGTACTTGTCTAAATGTGATGTGTGTGTGCTCAATCTTATATGGATTAATCCAAAAATATTTTTGATCATTTTATATGTTTTTGGAAGTGATTTTTATCACTTTTTGTGTTTATGTTTAGTGCTTACTGTGTTTTTCAATGTTTAAACATGTTCTGGTTTGAAAAACAAGTATCAGATTTTTTGGCCACTCATTTTGGCTACTTGCGTGAGCTGCCAGCAAGCTGCCAGTTTTGGCTACTCGGTTTGGCGGCTTGCAAGCCGCAAGTCTAAGCCGCGAGTTCATACAGAGAGGTTTCGCGGCTCACTCGCGACTTGGCTCGCGACTCGGTAGTCGCGAGTCGCCCAGAATCAGCTTTTTAAAGAGCTTTTTCGTGGGAAACTTGTTTTAAACCTCTCCCATCCTCTCTAAAACCCCTCTTTCAATATTTTTACATCAAAACCCAACCAATTTGAATGGTTTTTCAATCCATTAACATCTCTAAGGTAATTATAAACTCTTTTCATTGATTTTGATCCTTAGATTATGTTTTGGAGAGTTTTGTGCTCTTGGTTGGAATTTTCATCATAGGGGTTGGGAAAACTTATTTTTTGTCAATTTTCTTCATGGGATTGGTTTCTTTTGTTGATATGCATTGGATGTTGGCCCCTTGTGGCAGAAAGAACATGTATTAAGGGTGGATTTCATGATGTTCATGCATTGTTTCACATTTTTGTTCATAGTGTGCATGCTAGGTGTTTGATAAAATGCCTCTTAGACATTTTCTCGCTTGTTTGGACTCCGATGAGTACCAAACTTTGGGGTTTCTCATGTTTCCTCATTAGGAACATGTTTGGTTCATTAGTTGTGTATTTTGCACACTTTGCCCCACATGTGCATTTTTCATGCATTGGACATGCATTGCACTTAGCCACCTCTTGCACACACTTTTGTTACCCTTGTCATGCATTGGTCTTTACCTTATTTCTTCATCCTAGCATGTCATGCTTACCTTATGCTTTGTAGCATGTTACTTTATCTTAGGTTTGAGCTTCATTTTCTCATTCATCTTGCACCCCTCATGCATCATTAGCATTGTTCATACCTTCATCTCTTGCCCTCGTTTCTTCTTGACCCTTTGTCTATTCCTGACAAAAAAGGGGGAGAGTATACTCTAGAGAATGTTTCGGAGTATTTTGTCATTTCTATATGACTCTTGTGCACATCCTTAGGGGGAGAAATTTTATTTCTCATGCACATTTGTAGGGGGAGAGATATTCCATAGGGGAGATGCATATACCAAGGGGGAGAAGACATTGTGTTAACTAGAAAACCTTGTTCTGTTTGTTTTCTTGTTGGCTTTATGGTGCTTTGTGTTATGCTTTGGTGTTCTCATTGCATCATGTTTGTGCTTTGGACATGCATATATCCCTATGTTATTATGCTTCATTGAATGCATGTTCAGATGATCATTTGCTTTGCTATGTGATCATTGTAGTCATTTCTATACTTGTTATATTATACTTGTCTTTTATTACTTGCTTTACCTTGAGGGTCTAATGTGTTTTGTGCAAGTGTTTCAGGGTACAAGTATATATATGTTCCAAGTGCATCACAGCTTCTCATCACTTTGAAGGGGAGAAATTTTAAGCACTTTTAGTTTATATTGTTTAAGTTTTTATTCAATATAATGTGTTTGTACCCATGTGCTTTTGTAAGCTTTTAGGGTTTATGTTTTATGCATAGTTTGTAGGCTTTATGGTATGTACCTTGCTTAATGCAGCCTTTATGCTATGTTGAAATCAGTACTTTAATCTAAATGTTCTGCATTTTGGTTTATGTACTGTCACTCTTGTGCCCTTGTAGGATTGTTCCTAGATGCATATACCTTGTGTGTTATGCATTGGTTGAGTGTTGAGCATACAAGTGTCTTGCCTTGTGCTTGTTAACTTGTATGTCCTTGTGTTCATTCCAAGTGTGAATGAGCACTGTGATCACTACCTTGTGGTGTTCACTTGGTTGATCAAGCCATGGTTTGTTTCATAACTCCATCTTTGCTTGATCACATATTGCCTGTTTCATATGCATTTTATAATTTTCTGCTTACAATGATTATGGTGTATTGTTGTGTTTCAGGAGTATTATGTTCATATGATTCAAGTGCTTCACAGCTTCTAGAGTTAGGTGTGAGTGAGTTTTTGTTCAACTGTTCCCAACTCACATGTTAAGTCTAGAGTCTGTTTTAGGGTTTTGTCACGGAATAGCCAAAGGGGGAGATTGTAAGGTTGAATTTATTCAACCATCTTATTGGCTTTATTCCGTGCCAAATTTGCTTGTAATTCAGCATTTAGTAACCCTGTATTTAGGTGGGTTTGATGTAAGGGTAGTGAGTGAGATAGAGTGAAGTTTGCTCAAGAGTGTGCAAGAAAACAGAGTGTCGCGGCTGGGACTCGCGGGTGACTCGCGGCTGGGACTCGCGGGTGACTCGCGGCTGCAAGCCGCCAGAAGCTGCACACGTGCCAAGCATGCTGGAAGATGAACAGTCATGCTAGCTGGAGCACTACAGGACAAAACAGGACAACTGGCCATACGGTTATCTCGCGACTGGATCTCGCGACTTAGTCAAGCCGCGAGCCACCCCTGTTTTGTAAAAACCTGACGTTTCACATTCCTCTCCACTCCAGTATAAATACCCCTATTACCCACGATTGAAAGAGAGCTTCCAGAGAGAATTTTGAGAGAGAAACCCTAGAGAAAAACTAGATTGATTCACACACAATCTATACCTTAGAGACTCTTCAAATTCCTCAACTCTCTTCCTCTCCATTGTCAAATCCTTGAGAGGCATTATACCAAACCAGGTTCTCACCATCATCATCTTTGTGAGTCTGCTGTTTGGATTTCTGGGAAGCAGTTAGGAAGAAACCAATCTTCATTGGTTGATGCTACGGTCTAGTAGCGGAATCCGGGAAGCTAGAAAAGAAAAAAGGTTCGGCGTAACCTCGTTGGAGCAAGAAGCTTGGAGGGCTTAGGTGCACTGGGTAGATTAGGCTTGGAGGGTCTATTGCTGTCCTTGTATCCCAACTATATTTTCTAGTGGATTGATTACCGCTTGGAGGGCGGCGGAGAGGTTTTTCGCCGAGGGCTTCGGTTTCCTCTTCGATAACACATCGCGTGTTGTCTTTGTGTTTGCATCTTCCTTCCTCTCTATCTTTGCCTTTTTATTTATCTGCTATGGATATTAATCTGTCATGGCTTAGATAGTATTTAATCAATTTCGTTTGATAGCATATGTTAAGTTTCCGCACACTAGTTGTTTGACATATTGCTTGAATTGATTAAGTTGTTATTTGGGGGTCTAAACGTTCAAAGGTGTTTTTGTACACGTTTTTGAACTTTCAGGTTGATACCAAAATTTGGAGATTCAGTGAAGCTAACTGCGACCGGTAATCCTTTGATTGGGAAGAATGCTCCGAACTCTGGAAGTGGAGGGAGTTCTCCGTCAGGTTCGAATGGCACATCACCTAGTGGCAATCCGGCTGGAATGGGGTCGAGTGGTACTTCCATTTTGCCTGGGATGATTGCTAGTATAGTTATTGCTGTGATCATATTTCTTGTGGTCATGTTATTGGTCTCAATTAAATGTTATGTTAGTAGAAGGCACAGGCGACCAACAATTTCATTGAAGATTGAAGTAGCGGGGAATCCTGAAAGTAGAAGTACAAGTGTACGGAATATTGAAATTACGATTGAAGTTCTAAAACAGGCGACCAACAATTTCAATGAAGACAACATTTTGGGTAGGGGAGGTTTTGGAGTTGTCTACAAAGGAGAATACCATGATGGGACCAAGGTTGCTGTGAAAAGGATGGAATCTGCTGCAATGGGTAGCAAAGGAATCAATGAATTTCAGGCGGAGATTTCAGTCCTTAATAAAGTGAGGCATAGACATTTGGTTTCTCTTTCAGGATGTTGTATCAATGAGAACGAGAGAATTTTGGTATATAAGTATATGCCACGGGTCGTTAACACAACATTTGTTTGATTTGGGTGAGAATGGGTGTTCTCCTCTTACTTGGAAGCAGAGGATTCAAATAGCAATGGATGTGGCACGCGGAATGGAAAACTTGCATAGTTTAGCTCCACAAATTTTCATTCATTGAGATTTAAAACCTTCCAACAAACTTCTTGGGAATGATATAAGGGCTAAGGTTGCAGATTTTGGTTTGGTTAAAATTGCGCCTGATGGGAAGAACTCTGTATGGACGCGATTAGCTGGGACATTTGGTTATCTTGCGACAGAATATGGAGGTAATTAGAGCCTAAGATTTTATGTTCTTGTGTCTTAGTTGAATTTGATAGAGCATAGTTATTAAATAAATGGTCATTGTGTCTTAATTGAATTTGATAAAGTATAGTGATTAAATGGCCATTCAAAACTTGGACAATCTCCCAAATTACCTGCACAATTAAAGCAAATCACATCACTGAGGTAGTATCAATATGATGTCGGACGAAACTTTTCTAATACTGAAGTCAGTCAACTTTCTTATTTGTGTATAAAAATAATATTGTAAATAATCTCCCATACCTGTCATTGACGGTGTGTTATTAGTATTTTAGTATAGCCTTCATAATGCTCCAATTGCTCCTTGATTTTTGTCATTTATAGAATCAAGGGAGTTATGGGAATGATTGGGCCGCAAGTCCACATTAGTCCACTCTTTTATGTCATTTTCATATGGTAAAGTTGTGATTTACAAATATGTATTTTGTTGGCTTTTATTCCGTGTCAAATTTGATTGTAATTTTATTCAATCTTTTGTACCCTGTATCTGTTGTGGGAATTTATTGTAAGGGTTGTGAGATAGTGAGAGAGAGTGTGAAGACTCAAGCTATTGAAGCAAGGAAGGTTTTCGCAGGTATCTCGCGACTAAGCATCCCGCGAAAAGATGCATGTGCCTGCATATGACTGGAATGCGAAGAGTTTGTACAGATGGAGACAGCTATGTCTCGCGAGTATCTCGCGGGTAGTATCTCGCGGGTAAGGCCTTCCCGCGAGACACCCGCGAGACATTCTATTATACCAGTCTATACTGCCTGATACACACTTTTTGTACCCTCATTATATATACCCATATTACCCACAAATGTCAAGGAGAGCTTCTGAGAGAAAACCCTAGCAAAAACACTTGAGAGTTAGAAATTGTTATACCAACAATTCTCTACACATTTTGTTTGTGGAATTTCCTTATCTCCTACCTCTCCATTTCCATACCATTGAGAGGTCAATAGCCCAAACACTTACCACACCTTTTGAGAGTGTCCAGTGAGGTTTTGGTGTTGCTAGGAAACATTGGAAGAAACCAAGGATGACAGATGCAACATGGAGCTTGTTGTGGGATCTGGAGAGCTAGACAAGACACGGTTCCGAGAAGCCTTGTTAGAGTAGGAGTTTGGAGGGCTTAGGTACAAAGGGTAGATTAGGCTTGGAGGGTCTCTTGCTTACCCATGTATCCCAACTGATTGTCTAGTGGATCGATTACCACTTGGAGGGCAGCGGAGAGGTTTTTCGCTGAGTTTTTCAGTTTACTCTTCGATAACACGTTTCGGTGTTATCTGTGTTTGCATCTCTCTCCCCTAATCTTGTTCATTTCATTTTATTGCTGTGTTGCTTTAAATATGGATTAGAGTAGCTCTCTTGCATGTTTGCTTGCGTTTACACTATTCCGCACTTAGTATTAAGTTAGTGTAAAAACAACCAAGCCGTAATTTAAATTGGGGGTCTAAACGAGCTCTTGTATTTTTACACATTTTGAGCTTTCACATATCAATCCCCATGCTTCTTAAATCGGCTTATTCTTTTACAACAGTCTTTGATCTTCACTTTAATGCATTAGACACCATGCAAGTCTCTTTATTTCATGTTCCTAATCTAAACAAGTTTATAAATATTATTTTCTCCATCCTTGCTACCCAACTTGCTGTATAAGTTATTGTAGGTCTTAAATTTGACCTTTGGTTTTTGTTATAAACTCAAATTTTAAATAATTAGATAAACAGAGAAAGAAATATTGAATTCTATATATTTTTTTGAAGCAATCAATACACTTAGTATGCAACTTTCTAGGCATATTGTTATGTTTTTAACACCAATTTATTTTGACTAATCAAATTATTGAAAAGAAAAAAATTCTTGAAGAAATTTCAAAAATATGAACAAACATAGAGCAACTAAATAAATTAATCTAGGAATGAAAAATGAATTACATTTTGGGTTTATATTTTATTTTGTATGATAGTTGCATTATTATACATATTTATGACTCATACATATTAATATTTTTATGATTAATTCTATTAATGTTTTTAAATTTCCTCCAACCTCCCAATTGAAATTTTGGCTCTGCCACTATATATATGTATAGTTGACCTTGACTAATTTATTAAGAATCTATGAACGACTCAACAATTTGAGACTAGGACTTTATTATTGTTGTACATATATAATCTTTTATCTTCATGTGCTTGTGTCATACCAAGTATGTTGACACCAATGTTCACCATGAATAATTATTTTTTAGTTAGATGTCACTAGTTGAACCATTGCAAGTCATCTTGATGAGTTCTTTTCCTTGTCAATAGCTACAGGAAGAGTGACCACCAAAGCGGATGTATATGCATTTGGAGTGGTTTTGATGCAGCTGATTACTGGTATAAAAGCAGTAGATGATACTCTGCCAGATGAGAACCCTCATCTGGTTACATGGTTTTGTAAGATTCTAAACAACAAGGAGCGCATCCCCATGGCCATTGATCAAACTATTAACCCTGATGAGGAGACCATGGAGAGCATTTACAGAGTAGCTGAGCTTGCAGGACATTGCACTACTCACAAACCATACCAAAGGCCGAATATGGGGCATGTAGTCAACATCTTAAGCCCTCTTGTAGGGCAATGGAAACCAACATGTCATAAATTAGAGCACAAATTTCCTACTTTTCATGGAGTAGAGGACATCTATGGCTTTGACTAACACATGAGCCTTCCTTTGCAAAGATGGCAAACGATGTAGAACCAACAACTCTAGGATCTAAGCATCTATAAACATATTAAATTCTTTGTGAAAGAGCCAAAGATATGTTTTTCTTTGTGTTTTTAATCTTTGTGCAAGTAATTTTTACACGTGGAGAGTGAATTATTATATAGTTTCTCTGTGAGAGCTGAGACGAACTTTTATATTTTGCATTGCATGCATTTTCATTAGACACTCGGCCAACCGAGGTCATACAAAATGTCTTGGTAGACACTTGGTCAATTGAGATTCTCAAACATGTTTAAAACATGTATTTTAACGATTTGGTCTTAATTTGCTTTCACTTGGTCATCTGAAACTAAACCCTTTCTCTTCCACACTCTATCAAATTTCAGTTAAACCAGAACTTTTGATTCCAACATCTTTCACTTATCAATTCAAGGTAATCTCATAATATTTTATTGTATTTACATCATAAAATCATGTAGAGTCATATCTAAGTTTAGGAATTGGGGTTTTTACAAGTTTTGATATTGAGCTCAAGTTTTTATTTTATTTTATTTTTTTAATTTCCTTTTGTCAAATGTTTGTACATAATGGGGTTGTTCCCCTTTGGTTTTAAACTTCTTTTTGGACATATTTATGGGCAATCTTTCACTTTATCCATGGTTGTTTTCATATTGCACTCCATGTTTTCAACAAAATGTGTGAGTGACATTTTATTGTGTAACGTGTGTTGATCCACTTTGCATTTGTTTCTTATTTCTTTTATGATCATGGCTTCTAAGGGACCTCGAACTAGTTACACTTCCTTTTGTTTTGATAAGAATAAATTTAGGAGCGAGGACTCTGCTGAATCGTTTCACGGATGTCACGATCATCTCCATATGCACCACAAGAGACCTATTGACTTTATTTCTTTATTGCGCTCCCCTACTGTCGCTTAGATACAACATGAAGCTAAGATTTCAATAGAAATTTTATTCATCATAAGCTTGTGCCCATTGAAGTAGAATAACACACCAATATAGGCCAATAAGATTAAACCTAAATCTAATTGACTAGGGCTAAAGGCCAATTATTAAATTATGAAAATTACATTGACTCAAAGAAATTAGCTAACCTATAAAAAAAATTAAATAAAATACTAATATGGAATTAGCCAATAAGACCAAATATAAAATCCAAAGGACCAATAGTAAAAACATAATAATAAAAAAATAAAATAAAATCGGTTATTTTGGTATTTTTAAAATTGATGAAGGACAATCAATTCTCAAATATTTTTCAGAAAAATTGACAAAAAAAAAAAAAAAAAAGAGACTCTAAATTATAAATTGCATCTTCTAATTTTTTCTAAAAATCAATTTAGTTTTGTAATTTCAATTTCATTCAATTAAGTTCTCTAACTTTTAAATTTATTTAATTTATTCAATTCGGTTATTTTGTAACTTCTATTAGAAGGGTTACCGATAAATTTCCTAGAACATCATTTTGGTATTTTTAAAATTCTAAAACTAAAAAAATATTTTAAAATTAATAAAATAAAAGGCCAACCATTAGAAAGAACATTTAGATTTCCAAAAATTTAAATCAATACAATATTTATACAAATTCAACAAAATACTCATTCAAATAGAAAGCCAACCAAAAAATTGATCACTTCTGAGCAACCAAACAAAAGCCTAGATTTGTTTGGTTAAAAACTTCCAAATCAACCTAACATAAAAACTTCCAAATCAAAATTAAAACTCACTAATAGCATTATCAACACACCACTCATAACCTATATTTGTGAAAACCCAACTACAAAAAATGTACTTTGTTCTTGAAAATAGGAAGCTTCGGTTAACTCAATCATATCACCCAAATACTCAACCCCTACAGGCAAAAAGGCCCAAATTGGCACATCCGATCTTGATAATGGGAAGGGTTCATTGGCAAGAGTCTCGACTAATGCCAATTGGGGAACATGGGTTTTAGAAAGCTTGTTTGAAATCAACACTATGTCCGAATAGAAAATTTAGAAATTCTAGAATTTCTTGGAATTAACCATAGATTATTATTTTTATATAAAAGGGTCATGCTAAAGAGTGCCCTTAGGGCAATGGTTAATGTGCACACCCCAAACAAGCTTAAAAGGTCTGTCTCGCTCTTGGGCTCACAATATACTTATAATAATGTGGGTTTTGGATTTCCTACTTTCGGTGATTCTAACCTAGAGACCCAGCAATATCTTTCCAACCTTTGTATCATTTTCCTCTCACTCTTTATGACTATTATTCTTGGTTCTAAACTTTCTTCCCAGACCTTCAACAACCCCTTTCCTTTCCTTAGACTTACATATTTATAGCCCAAAATTAATGGAAAAATCGTGATTACTCTTATGGCTAGTGGGAAAGGAGGTCCAATATTGTTATCGCTAAGTGGATGTTTAGTTGGGAGTGGGGTGTGGTGAGGGTGGCATTGGAACTGGTTCCCACTCAAAGCATGGCCGGGGGGGGGGGGGGGGGGGTGATGTTCAACGATGGTATTTCTTAAGGAGTCGTCGGGCATTCGGGATATGGCCTTCCTAAGCAATCACACTCGTCGAAGATGGGACACGCCGGACAACTTCTTGGCCACGAATTAATGAGCATATATTTTAACAACTAGAGCCTGGGTCTAAGGCCCAAATGGCCCTGGATGCCCGGTGCCATACATTAGCCCCTCCTTGATTCGTGCTCGGCGCTCGAGGGCGAATCAAGGAGTCCAAGAGACAGTAGCAATTCGGGAAGTTCAACCAGTAGGCACTAGATGGTTGAAAGGTTAATTAATGCACCCTCAAAAGACGCGTTGTATCTAACGATTGGCTTAGCTATCATTATTACCTGATGGTTCACAAACCAAGACGGCGCACATGTGGCGGTTGTGATGGGATTCGTAGAGTTACCC
Organism: Quercus lobata; assembly: GCF_001633185.2. Lineage (NCBI taxonomy): Eukaryota > Viridiplantae > Streptophyta > Magnoliopsida > Fagales > Fagaceae > Quercus > Quercus lobata. Next base: position 6,453,125 of record NC_044911.1, on the reverse strand, counting down.
ACTCTTCATTTATTAAGTGGTATTTATTCTATCCTTTTTGACCCTATAAATAGTTCATTCTAAATCACTCTTCGACTTTTGCATTCTTCGCTCACTAAATTTCCTCTTTGCCATGCATACCTCTCTGTGCGTTCACCCTCTAGCCCAGAGTACCTTTCTTTTCTAGAGCCCAAAGTAAGTTTCTCTACCTTTCTCTTTTGTTTTAGTCTCTTCCTTCAATTCTAGAGTTTAGGATGAGTTTTGCTCACCTTTTAAATGCTGGGGCATCCTTAGCCACTTTTAGGCAGACATTCAACATCCCTAAGGATGTGAATGTGGCATACTGCCATGAGAGCGAGATCGCTCTTTACAGATGCTCCATCTCGAGTACTGCTTTCTTCCCCTTGATGGCAATTTTGGAGGGTGGGGTTAGGTTTCCAATGATTCCACTCTTACTTAATACCCTTAGGTTTTACAGTTTGAGTCCAGAGCAGCTTCCTCCCAATTTTTACTGGGTAGTTAGTTGTGTTGATAGGTTGAATCAAATATACAGTTTGCAGTTAAACCACCACGATATAAATTTCATGTACAACTTGTGTGGAAATAAAAACACCAAGTATTATTTCAAAGTTAGGAATTATCGGGTACGATTAATTTCATGCCTGCCCGATTCTAATGAAAACTCAGCCGAGGAGTTTGTTCGGGTGAGCAGCAATTGGTTTGCCGATGAGCTCCCCTGCTCACTCTCGCCGCGCGAAGTTGGTTTGTATTGCCTACCTATCTATCTCTTTTTCCTTTTTGTTTACTTACGTTTGTTTTACCCATTTGGGCACTAATTTACTGTGTTCTTTTGTTACAGACGGCAAAGAATTCGTTCTGGACCTTAGAGTGGTGCATGTAAGGGACTTGAATTTTGTCCTCAGGTCCGAGATATTCATTCACACCGACGGGCAGCTCCGGGCATCGCATCTCATACTCGGCTGCGACCTCGTATACAGGACTTGGCAACCTTTCAGTCAAGACCTATTACTAGACAACCCTTTGCTGTCCTACATAGATGTGTGGCACGTGAACTTCCTCCCCACCCCCCCCCCCAAATTGGCCTCCGACAAAGCCTGGGACATTGGTCCACGCTATACAACTGCAGACGATCTTGCCCCGATCAAATATGAATCTACCGAGCGCGTCTCAAAGCCGCCAAGCACACGTTCCTGTTGAAGAACTAGTAGATCTCGTCCCGCCAACCAAGCAAGAAACAACTAAGGTCGAACTAGATGCTGAGATGGTGACGAGGCGAAAAATGACGATCGGTCGATTCTTGCTGAGCACTCATCCTCCCGCCGAGTCTCAATAGCCCAGGGCAGGGGCAGAGCTCTTCCTCCCCCCTCTTCCAGTCGTAGGAAAAAGAAGCAGCGTCTTGACGATCAACCGCCAAAGGTTCCTAGCGATGCCCCCTCCAAAACCCCAACCCAGCCGTCCAGCAAGATCATGATCTGGGAGCCGATGGCCGAATCTCAGTCTACTGCTTAAGTTGGTGCGAATGTAGAGTCCTCCTTCTAGCCCGTAGTCCCTTGGCAGCCTACCTTTAAGTTTGGTCTAGGGCCTTTACCAACTACGGCCAGCGCAATAGTATGGGATAAGGGTGAGGGGGGAAGGGTGGCCCAGAGCCTAGTGCACAGCCTACTGTTGCCCAATGATGTTCGCTTTTTCTCTGAGGGGGACGAAGATTCGTTGGTACGGTGATTGCAGTGGCACACTATGGCGGTGATTTCTCTTTCCTTCCTCTTTCGTTTATTTAAATACATGAATCATTCTTCTATCCTCACACTTGTTTTTGTGTTACCAGTCTGCATAGATGACTTACATCCTTGGTGAGAGACTGAAAGAGCTCACCGAGGATGCTGATCGGGAAAAAGAGTTGAAGGATGTTGCCAATGCCAACACAAAGGAAAAAGGCAAGGCTGTCGAGGCTATGAAGAAGAAAGCTCAATCCTCGGAGAAAGCCCGGTTACTAGCAGAGAAGAAAATAGTTGAGGTGGAGGGTCAACTGAAGGGCGTTGAGCTTAAATTAGCAAAGGCGAACAATCTTAACTTGGCCAAGGCCGATCAGATAGCTGACCTCAAAGCGGCCCTTGAAACTTGTGAAAACAAATGGTATGACGAGGGCTTCACAGACGCCAAGAAGTTTGCAGAGCCTATTGTCCACTAGGCGCAACTCCATAGGCTCGAGGAGGGATGGTTGGCGGCCCTTCAGGTGATGGGAGTGGCTGAGGACTCCCCTTTGAGAGACCCAGGCCAAATCCTCTACCTGGCCCCTCCGCCCCCCTCCCAAAGTCAGGTCAATGTTACGGACGAGGAAGAATCCACCAACATGAAGGAGCTGGTCCAAGTGATTAATGCCCACGCTAACCCTGAGGTTTCCAGAATATGTGGTAGATAATGAACAATCCCAGCAGCTATGGACTAAGGACATTCGCAGTCAGCCAACCGGTGAAGCAGCCCAACCTTCACTTGCCGATCCAGCTGTTTAACATTCGCATTTAACTAGTTGTTTTATCTATGTTTGCTTTTACTTTATTTTCTCTTTTTATGGTTTGCCTAGGGTCATCGGGTTGTGGTGACCGAACAATGGCTTTAATTTCAATTCCATTTATTTTCGGGCTTGTTTTCCTATGGCCACTGGGCTGTGGTGACCGAACAATGGTTTTATTTTATGTACTTCTGTTTGCATTAACAGCTTTGTTTCTTGGCTTTGGATACCGAGTACCGTGTATGGTTGTCTTAAGGTCGTTAGGCTTTGTTTTAGTACATCCAGGTGATTATTTTCATCTTTTAATCGGGTGATCTAGGGGAAGGTACCCTTGTACCACTGTAGTGGTCCAAGATGGGCCCAAAATAATTCTTGGACATGAAGCCTTTTACTCTGAGAAGTTTTGCTAGAACACCGTTAAGGATACTTAGCACGAGGCCCTCACCTATCCAGTGATGAGGACCGAGCTGGGAACAAGTCTTTAGAGAATTTAGATTAAGGTTTTTGCCTGTTCGGGGACAGGTTTCTGTCTTTAGAAAATTTTGATTAAGGTTTCCACCTGTTTGGTGATAAGAATCGAACTGGGGACAGGTTTCTGTCCTTAGAAATTTTTGATAAGGTTTCCACCTACCCGATGATAGGAATCAAACCGGGGACAGGTTCCTGTCCTTAGAAATTTTTTATTAAGGTTTCCACCAGCCCGGTGATAGGAATTGAACTGGGGATAGGTTTCTGTCCTTAGAAATTTTTTATTAAGGTCTCCACCTATCTGGCGATGAGAATCGAACCAGGGACAGGTTTCTGCCATTGGGAATTTTTTATTAAGGTTTTCCACCTGCTTGGTGATAGGAATCGAACTAGGGACATGTTTCTATCCTTAGCGTAAAACATTTTTCCTCAGTTTCCTTAACTTTTTCCTTATCCGTTGGCTGGTGTTAATAGATCAATAATGGAATTTAAATGCACCTGTAGGAATAAACATCATCTTATTATTACTTTGTAAAGCATATATACAATGTTTCATTCAATTTACACCCCCGTGTTTAACTGATCAGTGGTAGAACTTCTTCAAGTTGTGGACATTCCATGGCCGAGGAAGTGGTCTTTCATCTAGATCCTCAAAGTAATGAGCTCCCGCTCCCACGATAGCAGTAACCCTGTAAGGCCCTTCCTAGGTAGGGGCCAGCTTCCCAACATTTGTATCTTGCATGTTCCCTACTACTTTCCATAGCACTAGGTCTCTAGCACTGAATTTCCTTATTTGTACACACCAGTTGTAGCGTCGGGCAAGTTTCTGTTGATACTCAGCTATCTGAATGGTCATCACTTCTTGGTATTCTTCTAACAAATCCAAACGCTCCACCATCAACCCATCATTCTGGGTCAGAGTAAATTCTTCGACCTGTGCACTACATAGGCTCACTTCGGCCAGTATCACGACTTTTGCCCCGTATGTGAAGAAAAACAGGGTTTCTCCTGTTGATCTGCTAGGAGTCGTTGGGTATGCCCACAGAACGCTGGGAAACTCCTCGGCCCACCTGCCCTTTGCACCATCCAACCTTTTCTTCAATCCATTTACAATCACCTTGTTAGTGGCTTTAGCTTGTCCATTGCTTTGAGGATACGCCAGGGAGGAGTACTTGTTCTTGATGCCAAGATCACTATAAAACTCGCAAAAGGCCTTGCTGTCAAACTGCAATTCGTTATCAGATATTAGAGATTCCAACACCCCAAATCTCGTGATTATGTTATTCCACACGAAATTTTTAATGCCTCCGCCCATTTGGTGAAGTAGTCGACAACTACTAACACAAACCTCTTGTTGCCCGTGGCCCTAGGAAATGGGCCAAGAATATCCAGCCCCCACTGTGCAAAAGGCCAAGCACTGTTGACTGAGTTTAGATGGCAAGCCGGTTGGTGGATCAGGGGGGCACGCTTCTGGCATTGTTCACATTTCCGCACATACTTGGCCGCATCTTTCTACATTTGAAGCCACCAGAACCCTTGAGTCATTGCTCGATGTGCCAAAGAATGCCCCCTACGTGACTACCACAAAACCCATCATATAGCTCGGCCAAGAGTTCATTAACTTTCTCAAGGTATAGGCATAAAAGGTACGGACCCACAAAAGACCTCCGGTAGAGCTTATGATCTGCTGACAACCAGTACCGAGCAACTACTTGGCGAACCCTATTAGCTTCCTTCTCATCATTCGGGACCTGATCCTCGGCTAAGAAGTCAATGATTGGGTCCATCCAACATAGTTCGGTTGACGAAATCACTGCAACACCAACACCAATCGCTATATCAATACTTCGCTCCTCGATGAGTTTTACCTTGATTAACCGGGGCATGTCCTCCGTCATTGATGATGCCAACATGGCTAGAGAGTCGGCATGTCTATTCTGTCCTTGGGGAACCTAAGCTACCTTTGCCATATGAAACTTACTCATGACTTGCATCACCACCTATAAGTATTGTTTCATTTGAGAATCCCTGGTTTCAAAACTGCCTTGCACTTGGCTGACAACCAGCTGAGAATCTGAATAAATCTCTATATCTCGGGCACCCATACCTAAAACAGTTCTCAACCAAACGAGCAAGGCCTCGTACTTAGCTTTGTTGTTAGAGGCCCTGAACCCTAACCTAAAATAATGCTCCAATCGTACTCCTTCCGGGGTGATGATGACAATCTCGGCACTAGCCCCCATAGCGCTCGACGCACCATCCATAAATACCTTCCACGGGTGACACTCTACATGACAAATCATTTCCCCTTCATTCTTCGGAGAAAAATCTACAACAAAGTTAGCAAGAATTTGGCCCTTCATCGAACTCCTTGGCCTGTACCTTATATCAAATGACCCCAACCGGATCCCCCACTTGGCTATCCTGCCCGTGAAATCAGATCTCTTCAATAGCGACTACAAAGGGTACTCGGTTAGGACATAGACAGTATGAGCTTGAAAATAGTGAGGCAACTTCCTAGTAGCATTTACTAATGCTAACACCAACTTCTCCAGAGGTAAGTATCTGGTCTCGGCATCGACCATAGTTTTGCTAATGTAGTACACGGGCTGCTGCATCCCCTGGTCCCTTAAAAGCACGACACTCACAACATTCCGATCAAGATCTGTACACGGGCTACTGCATCCCCTGGTCCATTGAAATCCCTTCCATTTCTTTAGAAGTTGGTAGAATGGATGGCAACGATCAGCAAACTTAGAAATGAACTGATTAAGGGCAGCTAACATTCCGATCAAGATCTGTACCTCCTTCGGATTGCTTGGGGGCTTAAGGCGCTGCACGGCGTTGATCTGATCGAGGTTAACATCTATCTGGCGATTGGTGATTAGATAACCAAGGAACTTGCCAGCTCTTACTCCAAAGGCACATTTGTCCGCGTTTAGGCGTAGCTTATGTTACCGAAGCACTTCGAATACACCCCAAAGATCCTCTATGTGCTGTGCCTCCTGCTTACTTTTTACCACCATGTCATCGATATACACCTTAATCGTACGCCCAATCTTGTCTCGAAACATTTTAGTCATCACTTGCTGATATGTTGCCTCGACATTCTTCAGCTCGAAGGGCATCATGGTGTAGTGGTAGTTTGTGTCCAGAGAGATGAATGCCATCTTCTCCTGATCCTCGACAACTAAGGCGATCTAATGGTAGCCCTGAAAGGTATCCAAAAAACTCATCCTCGGGTGCCCATAGGTAACATCCACCAATTGATCTATCTTTGGCATAGGAAATGGGTCCTTTGGGCATACTCGATTCAACTCCATGAAATCTACATAGACTTTCCATTTGTCATTCTTCTTTCTAACCACCACGGTATTTGCCAACCAATCTAGGAAGAAGATTTCCTTTATCGCCCTGGCCTCTTTTAACTTCCTGACTTCCTGATTTACTACCTCGACCTGTTCCTTAGCCGACCTTCTCAGTCTTTGCTTCTTTGGAGGAAATGACGGGTCTTGTGAACGATGAACTCGAGATCAACCCCGGGCACCTCATATGGGCTTCATGCAAAGACGTCTATGTTCCGCATCAGAAATAGCAACGTTTCTACCTTATCCTCATCCGTTGTACTTGCCCTTACCTAAAAATACTGGTCAACATCTGGTAGTATCTTTAATCTAATTAATTGTTCGGCATAACTAGCCCTCACTCCCTCCCGGGGATTCTGTAATTGCTATGAAGGGGCTTACACGACATTTTCCTTTTGCTCGGCCTGCTCATTCTTCCTATTAACTGCAGCCACCAGGCATTGCCTGGCCACTTACTGGCTCCCCCTTAACATGGTTACGCCTTGCTCGGTGGGAAATTTGACCTTTACATGCAAGGTGGACGGAACAACCCCCATTGCGTGGATCCAAGGCCGCCCCAGAATCACCGTGTATAGAGAAAACGAATTGGCGACTATGAATGCTACCATCACCTCCTTACCTTCCATATTTACAGGAAGGGAAATTTGTCCCTCAAGAGTGACCACCCTGCCATCAAACCAGACCAACGGTGTATCATACTTTGATAGGTCCTGGTTTTTTAACTCGAGCCCTTTGAATAGGTCCAGATACATCACATCAGCCCCACTCCCTTGGTCTACCATCACTCTTTTGACCAAGAAACCACTTATCTAGGTCGTGACTACCAACGCGTCGTCATGTGGCTAGATCGTTCCCTTTAAATCATCATCACCAAAAGCGATGGGCTCCCATCCAATCTTTACCTTTTTCTCGGGTGATTACTCTCCTGCGTAGTTTCCCATGGATACTACGGTCAGTACTCCTCTTCTAGCTATAATCAGACCCCTCAGGATAGCGTGGATGACTTCAATCACTCCCAATGGTGGTGGGAGAGGATTTCCCTTTTGTTGAGCATCTTGATCGGTACCCCAATTTCCGGAATCCACCATAAGCTCCTTCAGATATCCTGTCTTCACTAGCTGCCCTAGATGATCTTTCAACATCCGACATTGCTCGCTAGTATGATCCTTATCCTTGTGATACGTACAATACAAGCTTTGGTTCCTTCGAGACGGGTCACCCCCCATCTTGTTTGGCCATCTAAAATAAGGCTCGTTCTTAATTCGGTCTACGATCTTGTGCACCGGCTCTTTGAACGTCATAATCACCTCTCCCATTTGTATTTCCGGCTCTTGTATTCTTAGATCCTTTTAGGGCTGGGGTTGAAATCTGGGTTGTGGAGGGCGATTCACTAGCAGGGCCTTATCCTTACTCTGTAGCCAATCATCTTCAAGAAGTTTGTACTCTTCAATGCACCTCATTAGCTGCCTCATACCTTTAGGAGGCTTCTTCATCAATGATTCCCATAATCGGGAGTCCTCGGGGAGCCCCATCCTAAAGGTGCTCACCACAATCTTTTCGTTGCCTCCACCTATCTTATTATAAAGCTCCCAATACCGACTGGCATAATTGCGAAGGGTTTCCCCAATCCTCATTTTCATAGAAAGCAACGCGTTAATCGGTTGCGGTACCCGGCTGCAGGTTACAAACCGAACATCGAATTCTTGGATCAACTCAGTAAAACTGTGAATGGAATCTTTCCGTAACCCATTAAACCATCTTAATGCTGTGGGCCCAAGGCTTGAGGGAAATACCTTACACATCAGCGCATCATTATGAGTGTGCAGAGACATCATTTGGATATAATGGCTGATGTGCTCCACCGGGTCCGTTTTCCCATCATAGGAATTAAATGGTAGTCGGGTGAATCTATTCGACGTTAGGGCCTATTCAATGTCATCTAAGAATGGCGATCGAGCAGCTTTTCTTAGGCACGGCTCATAGCATCCATGGCTGCATTACGAGGCCATTACTCCTCTAGGGAATCTGAACCGACCTTCATACTCTTGTGAACGTGAACATTCCCAATGTCGATGGGACTTTCATGAATGCAAACGGTCCCGACATCTAAGGGACTCCCGTGAGTGTGAATGGTCTTGGTGTCGATGGGAACCGGACCGATTGGACCCATAACCATAGCGATCTCCTTCACTCATAAACCCCCCCACTTGGTTATCTCGGTCCCTTCTTCGGTGTCTGCCCCTTGCCTTCAACTCCAAATCTCTTACCAGTCTATGTAACCATTTAAGCTCCTCATCTCTCTCTTCCAATTGCCTGTGCCCCGAAGCATCAAATACTGCCCAGTTCGTTTGCTACGACCCCTCTCCAAGGCCAGATTGTTCTTCCTTATGTTCACTCTTCTTATCTTCACACCTTTTTTGCCTTCGCTCCCGCCATGTGGATCCCCGAGATAATCCCACTGAACCACTTTCAGCAGAACCTTCTAACTGTCTCTCAGACATCTTCTGGGTGTGAGTCTCGACTGAACCACGGCTTTGTAGGAGATTCCCACAAATGGTGCCAATTATGCGCACCCCAAATGAGCTTAAAAGGTCTATCTCGCTCTTGGGCTCACAATATACTTATAATGTGAGCTTTGGATTTCCTACTTTGGGTAATTCTAACCTAGAGACCCAGCAATATCTTTCCAACCTTTGTATCACTTTCCTCTCACTCTTTATGATTGTAATTCTTGATTCTAAACTTTCTTCCCAGACTTTCTACAACCCCTTTCCTTTCCTTAGCCTCACATATTTATAGCCCAAAATTAGTGGAAAAATCATGATTACTCTTATGGCTAATGGGAAAGGAGGTCTAATATTGTTATCGTTAAATGGATGTTTAGTTGGGAGTAAGGTGTAGTGAGGGTGGTATTGGAATTGGTTCCCACTCAAAGGGGGGGGGGGTGATGTTTGGCGGCGATATTTCTCAAGGAGTCGCCAGGCATCCAGGATATGGCCTCCCCGAGAAGTCACACTCGTTGGAGATGGGATGCGCCGGACAACTTCTCGACCATGAATTAATGAGCATATATTTCAACGACTAGCCTAACGGGTTCTGGGCCAAACATGATGTCATAGGATCTGCGCCCATGACCCTAGTGGGCCTACGCCTAGTTTCCGATAAGGGTGTCAAGAACCGTGGGTCATACTATAGAGCTTGGGACTAAGGCCCAAATGGCCCTAGATGCCCAGTGCCGTATAGTTAACAATCCATTTTAAGAAAGTTTTAACATCACTTTTATGGGAAAGGAAAAAAACTATCAAAACATTAATTGCTTTTTTTTTTTTTTTTCTTTTCTCATAAAAATTTTCTTTAAATAGATTATTAACCAATACCCTAATGGCATCTGTTAGCATTTCCCTTATTTATTTATTATTATTTTTTTTTTTGGTAAAATGAACTAAAACCCTTAAACTTTAAGGCCTTGTTTAGGAGGAGGGAATGGAATGGAATAGAGAGGAATGAAAAGAACAATTTTAGAATATTTTTCCTTTCCCTTGTTTGGAAGTTTTAATGGAGGGAATAGAAAACTCATTCTCTTATTTGGGAGTTTAAGTGGGAGGGAATGGAATGAATAGGAGGAAACACTCATTCCTCTCAATTCTCTTAAAACCTCAAATTTTCATTTTCCCGAAATTGGGAGGAATGAGAGGAAATGAAATTAGATTTAATAATTTTTTTTACCAAAACTCCCAAAATACCCTTATATATTCAACCATTTATTTTAAAATAAGGGTCTAATAGTAATATTATCATAAAATTATTATTATTATTATTATTTTTTTGAGAAAGAAATTGATGGATTTTATTAATAAAAAACTACTACATCCAATTGTAAAATCGAACCAATATGAGATGGGACATCTTCCATCCATACTTGAAAATCTGGTATGCATAATGCATTTTTAGCTAGACTATGAACAACCCCATTGTCGTTTCTCATAATGTGAGAATACAACAATCATTCTCTATGAACATGTGAAAACCTAATACAATGAAATAAACTTGCAAAACATTTAACATCATGACTAAGTAAACCAAAGAATTCTAAAGACTAGGAATTTGCATTCAAAGCGTTCATTGCAATCTCTGAAACTCCTTCTGGGGTGACATCTTCCAAACTCAGATCAGCATCAAACTGTAAAGTCTTCAATATAGCCAAAGTTTCAAGCTCTATGACAGTTAGGGGGAGAGGGATGATTCCGACCATGTGTGCCAAGCCTTTTCCTTGGCATTCTCGGATGATCACTCCAATCCCTGCCCTATCTTCTTCTTGAAACATTGTATCGATATAATTTGTGCCCGAACCCTCCACAATTACATCAATAGTCGATCTCCAAAACAACACTAATCCACCTCCCATATCCAAAACAACATCCAAAGAATTTTGTTCCCGAAAAATTGCATCTTCAGAGTTCACCTTCAGGATTAGCCATGGAGGTGGTTTCCAAATGGCACGGTGTGGAGGCTGATTGGACTGATATGGCTCATTACCCTTCATTGTTGTTGTTGCGCTTTATTCCTTGTCTGGAATATTGACCATATTAAACACTTGCCATTGGGATTGTGGTTTGGCTAACACATGCTTCTCACAGGCCTTACTTAAGATATCTTGGGAAATATTGCTTGGTTGGGTCATCCAGTTAATGTGATCAAATTTTCCCATCTCTGAATCAATCTCATTTATTCTGGCATCAAATTCTTTGGCTGAAAAAACTGCCCCTTGATTCTCGATATTATGATTACCCGAAAATTGTGGGGTTGATAATGAGACATTGATTACACCCTTTGTACGTTTCCCTACTGTATGCGTTACTTCTGGAGCATCCAAATTAACGACTTCATCCATTAATTGCTCACTCATAGCGTCCCTTGGATTCACAGTGTTAAGCGCCCTCGCTGGACCGTGTGCCGTTACTTGAGCTTTGTGGTTCACCTTTACCGATTTAGTCCTACTCCCATCTTCATGAACACCTGACTTCGAAGATACTACCAACTTCATGAACACCTGACTTCGAAGATACTCCCAACTTCATCTTGTAAAAACTTTGAACAGAAAGCACTGCTTTTCTTGAAGGAACAAAAGGTGAAGCTCTAATTGATATCTGTTTCCAAACCCTAGAAAAAACAAAACCCACTAGCCTTGGAATAACTTGTTATTCCAAGGAAACACACAACTCCTTCCAAAAGAAGGGACACGAACACAAAACTCCTTCCAAAAGAAGGGACATGACTTCTACTGAGCTCTAGGAAGCATGTTCCTGTTGCACCAGAGAAACTTATTATAAAATTATTCTATTTCATTCTCTCCATGTTGTTCCCAAACAAGATTACTTACATTCCATTCATTTTTATTCCTTTATTTTAAAACATCCAATCAAGGTTACTTAATTCCATTCCATTCCTTTCCCGTACTTAAATACATTTCATTTCATTCCATTCCTTTAAATTCCCTTATGATCATTCCATTCTATTCCATTCCCTTAAGATTTAAGGAGGACGCATTTAACATCCTCTTCCCCCTTCAACCAATTTTCAACGAATTTCATGCACAAAACAAAACTATTCATAAATGGCCTATACATTCTTCTATTATCCTTGCCTCCAAATAATAAACGACAACATACCCAATTTTGAAATTTTTGATGATGTTCCTAATCCCAATATGGTCGCTCTCTCTCAGACATCACCAGATAGTGTAGAAACAGGTATGCATCTGTTTCTGTGTCCTACTTTGGCCTTTTTGCATGTTTTGTTCTATGTGGGTGATTGTTTTTCGTTAATTATCTGTACTTCTTGTGCATTGTGCTTGTGATATATTCTTCAGAATGCATGAAACCAACAAACTAATATGCTTTTAAAATAGATATGGCGCTGTAATTAAATTGAAGATGCACGTACAAAATATGAGTTTAATAGATAAAATTTCGATGTCTAAGAAATTACAAGAGTTTGGTCAATTAGAAATCTAACGTTCAGTTATCCACGGACCACGGTCGTACATATGTATGTATTTGTTATTTACTTAAAAATGTGAGTAAATTATTAATATTTTAGGAGAGATAAATAAAATAATACGTGCAAAGAAATTTTTAATATAATTTCTTTTCTTAGATTTTTTTTAATATCAACATTTTTGTTTTCATATATATATTTTATATCATAAAAAATTGAATAAATCATATATTATTTAGTAATTGAAATATTCGCAAGTGTAATTTAGAAAATTAAATTTAAATAAAGTATTTATGCGGTATTAGTCATATATTTTTTACTTCACTGAGATAATCTTTACTTTATTTGTTAGGTTCTAAAATTTTAGGAACTTAATGTATTAAAACTTCAATATGTAATGTTGGCAAATCATGATCAAAACTTAGAATCTAGATTTAGGCTGCTTAAAGTGTGTTTATGTGTAAAGTTGGAATCGAGTAATTGCAAAAAATTACTATTCAATTTCTGCAAGGCTCAATCGATCGAAAATTAGACTCGATCTATCAAAGCTCGTGTAGATTTTTTTTTTTTTTTTTTTGCAGAATTTCCAACTCAACCCAAGCTCATATGACGTGTAGGGTTTTATGTTTCACTTTAAGTAAAAAAGGAAAAACCCTAGCCACGTCTTACAGGTTGTTGATATGTTGTGTGTGTGAATCTCTTGTGAGATCTAGAGGTGTTTACCATTACACATACTTAGGGTTATCAAGATCAAGACTGATGTCAAGAACTTGGTGATCTCTTCAGTTGCTGTTTCAAGAACTTAAAGAAAAATACAAGTGGGAGTACTTGTAGTTGCTATGGATCAAGGAAAGAAGGAGTCCGTAGATTCGAAGCTGTCACGTGGTCGTGGTAGTAAGTTTTCAACTCGAGGAAGCAATAAGACGTTAGTAGTCTAAGTTCTATTGTACAAATTTCAATTCTTTCATAGTGGATCTATTTTACCTTGAGGATAGCTAGGTTAAATCTTCCTTAGGTTTTTTATCGATTTGGTTTTCCTGAGTTATCATATCGTTGTGTTATTTACTTTTCCGCATTGTTTACATGATATGATTGTTTTGTTTTAACCTAGATCTGAATAATTTATCTAAGTAATCACTTGGCTAAATTAATTAGGGTAAACAACTTGAGTTTTATGGGGTCTAAAAACGTACATTATTAATACTTTTAACTTTTTTTTCTCGAAAAAAAAAATGAAACTACCTTTTTAACCTTATGAAATTTTATTTAGAAAAAATTACTTAATTTACAACTTACGATACTAACAAACCAGAGGAATATACTAAATGATTAACAATATGTAACAGTTATTTGATCCATAAGTAAGAAAGCAGTACAACAATGAATAATCATTTGAGAAACTATTATTCTAATTGATATCTAAATAAAAGTAACAAAATACTATAAAATAAGAAAAATAACAATTAATTGAAGAAAAAAATTTACTTAAGAAAATTATTAAAAAAAAAAAAAAACCTATGCATATTAAACACATATTTTGAAGTGATGAATTGTTGGAACTTAGTAGACAAAACTTAAAGTCCTTAGACAATATTTATTACATATACCAAATAAGTATTTTATTTTGGATTTAACAATAAATTTTTTTACTTATACATTTAAATAACATTGTATTAGAATCACTTGAGAATATTTCATGTATTTTTTTGCTTAAGTAATGATTTTGAGTGGGACTTTTATAAAATTTGTATAATTTATTTGTAATCTTTTTTTTTTTTTAATTGTATTGGTGAATCTATACTTTTTTTTTTTTTGGAGAAACAAACACACAAAGATAGAGGAAAATGGGTGAATCTAGACTTATCTATATATATATATATATATATATATATATATATAACTGAAGCCTTGCTCTCTCCACAATTTTCCACATCAGCATTTTTTATTTATATTTTTTAATAAAAAAATAAGTAAAAAACTATTAATTATCTAATAGTGGGCTGTAGCTTCAATTTGATATATATTAGATATATTAAAAAACCTATCTTTTGTTTCTCAAAAAAAAAAAATTAAAAAAAAAACTTATCTTTCTTCCCCAAAAGCAAACCCGATAAAACTCCTAAAACAAACCTAATTAAAAAAACCTCTCTTTCTTCCCCAAAAGCAAACCCATTAAAACTCCTCAAAAAAACCTATTTTGCTAGCAGACTAAAGAATCAACGAAAAACAACAAATCAAGCAAAAGATTGTTATCTATCCTCTCTCAAACGCTGACCCAAGCACGACCATGGGTGTTCCTCTCTCAAGCGCAGACCCAAGCTCGATCATGGGTGCCAACGTTTTCAATCTCCGACCCAGTCACCATATTAGATCATTCTCTCTGGGTATTTCTCAATTAATCTATGACTAATCTCTTTTCCTATTGTCTTCAATTAGGTTTTCTGTCAATTTAGGGATTTCAATTCCTAACCCTTTTTTCCTCTCTATTCTTTTTTTGTTGAAGTCAGGGAAACACTAATAAAAAATCAAATTCTACAAGTTTTGTAAGAAAATATTGTGGATATGAATGGGTTTCATAGTGGAGATAGTATTGAAGAGCCTCCCAACCCTCAAAATCTGACAACAATCCTACAGGTTTTGCTTTATCTTCAAGTTCTGCTTTATTTGCTATTTAGGTTTTTTTACCATATCCGATTTACCTTAGCTTAATCATCTGTTTGGTTGAATAATTAGTTGGCTACCTAAAATGCCAACCTTCTGCCTCTTCATTATAGAGAAATAGGGAATTAAAAATGTGCTGATGAAATTTTTATTTCTTGCTTTATAATTAATTCTTAATTTGGTTTGTATTCTAGAGTTGATTGTATTTTGTAGTTTATAATTTTGAATTTGGTTGGAAATTTTTATTATTATTTGTGAATTTGAAATTTAAAGCAGTTGAGTATGAGGATATTTGTAAACCTGTAGTTTGGCTTTGTGTGTGGTTCTAATATATATCAAATTTCAGGAAGGGGTTACTCAATATGTGGTTTGACCTATAAAACTTCAATGCTGCTATATCCTCCTCCTCTTAGGTTCTCACATTTTCTTATTTTGTATTTTAATTCCTTTTTCTATTTGGTTGGAGATTTGTACTTTTCTTTATTTTTTTGTTATTATTAGTAGCCTTGGTTGGAGTTTCTTAATTCCTATAAGATATTGTTTGAAATACAAAGTGTTTTGGTTGAATTATTATGTAAGCATCCAAATAAGAAGTTGTATAACTGACTGGAAGCTCAGATTCAGTTTGTTTTTTTCTCTTTGATTATTGAATTCCCCGTAGATTTTTTGTTTGGGGTAGGGTTGGAGTAGACTGTGTGTATCTGTGGGAGTCTTTTTTATATCATTATTGGTTTATTAAGTTTAATCTAAACTGTAAATGCAATACTGTGGCTCTATTTGAATTTTGAAGTTTGTTTTATATCAGAAGTATTTGCCATATAAAATATTAGTAGTAAATAGTGTTAGGGTATGAAAATATCAGAACACAAGTACCGTTTTACATATAATATACCTAGCTGGCTCTGGTAATTTAGTCTTTGCACATTTGTGATATCATTATAACTATGGCGTGTAGCTCTGGACAGGTGCTTCCAATAATTGGGTTATTGGATTTAATTTTGTGAATTCTTATCTGGGTTCATGTATGGCTACCAATGTCTGAATTCTTATTGTAATTTATGCACGATTGGGTGTTGGTTACCTGAGATTTTAAATTTATTTTAGGTTTCTAATTGTGATGGAAATGCCCTGTTTTAAACATATTGTCTTTCATTTCTACTTGCTGGGAAATCTAACTAAATATCCAGCACAAACTCTGTGATATTGATGGTTGACAGACCGTTATTATTCTACTGTTATAAGTATGAATATTTGATCTAAATTCAATGTGTTTCAAATCCTGCTATAGTTGCATGAGCTCTTTGTTGCATGCCATAAATGATCTACGAAAATCTTAGAATAAAATGAGAGGTAGCTAAACTAACTTCTAGCTAGCACTTTAAGCCTTCAAGAGACAATGGATCCTCTGTAAATAAATTGAATCTATAAATATTGAAGCTGTAATGTCATGTGTTCTGTGCATTGTCCATACCCTCCTTGCTTAAGAAGTGTCCAACAATTACATGTGATACAAGGGTCCATTGATGGGCCTGAAATTAACAATCTCAATTCTCTAGCTCATCTTTTCAGTTTCAACGTCAACCATTACATTTTATGCATGAATGGCATTTTTGTGATGGTATGAAAGTGTTTAATAAGGTCAATTTAATTGGCTCTGCCAGCCCTTAGATGCAGTGCGTTTACATTGGAAGAAAGAAAAGGCCACTGCATTTCATGCTAAATGCTGAATTGTACAATGTCATATATACATCAGTGTATTCATTATTGTACCACATATATAAGTTTATATATAGATAATTGTTTTTTTTTTTTTTAATGAATCCTGTGCATTGCAGGAGAGTATAACTTATTGCCAACAAGTGGAACAAGAGTTTATATTGATTTGGATTCACATTTTTAATGTATTACAATCTCTACAATACTATGTCTAACATCTTTATATAATATAATAGGCTGGTGGAAAATAACCAACCAATAGTACAAATGCCAAAGCAATTCAAACCACAGGTGACAATTCAAGAAGAGATGAACATCAACAGAAGATCCATAAGTGAAATAACAAAAGTTATGTGGGACTCTGGTAATGAGGTAAGAAAAAATAAAACCTTGAACAATAACATTGTGTCCTTAACATTGCTCTATGTAATATAGACCTGCTTTTACAAAATTTAACTATAAAATTATGAATTGATTGATATCAAATTCAATTTCTAGGAAACTATCTTTACCTGTTAGGGGAAGATTATAAACATTAAGATAGATAATTCTGGTTGGTATTTTATCTGTTGCGAAGTATGTTGTAAAAAGGTAAAATCAAGAGATGAATTTTTATGGTGCGACAATTGCAACAAAAAGGCATGCTTCCCAATCCCAAGGGGTACACAAAATGAAAATGTTTACTTTTTATATTAAAATACACAATAACTAATATGATATTAACATAATATATGTCATTTCTCTTATCAGGTATAGAATTCAAAAGCAATGTGCAACTCACACTAACATCTGTACTCAAGGAAAACCAAAGGACATATTCAGTGTCTACTATGAAGTAACAAAGAAAGAAAATACAAAAAAACACTTTAAAGTTGTCTTTCCATTTATTTTAAATATTGATTAAGTAGTTCTTTAAATTTGTGTTTCATACATTTTATGGATAATTGAGGATGTTAAAGATTTAATTCTTCATTTTATTTTAAACTTATGTTTGATTTCTATTTTTTATTATGTAAATTAATGTTTCATGTCAAGATTAATATTTCATATCAATGATAGGAAGCTATAAAACCGGAATCCTAATGTACATGCAAAGAGGAAGAGAAAAAGAATAGCTCACATCTTTATACACTAGCTTTCCCGTACAACACATGGGTTAGTGATTAGTTGTAATGAAAATGAAAACTTGCCTTCTATATCGGTCATTAGTGGATTTATTTAATTTTTTTTTTTTTTTTTTGACCAAGCATGGCTATGGAAATAACGATGCTGCTCGTCAGTCTTTTATAATTTTATTATTAAATAGAATTTCGTTAGTTGATGCCGACTATAGATCTAGATTTATAACGAAAAAAAAAAGAAAAAAAAGAAGACTATGTCGATCTAGATAGTCCAAAATAAGCTAAAGTCTTCTACACGTCAAGAAGTCAAGGACACTATCCGAAGATTTTTCCAATGGCCGAAATCTTTGAGCAACTTTCAGCGAGAAGAAAAAAAATAAAATCAAATCTTTGAGCAACTTGCTTCCCAACAAAGAATAGTAATATTCTTTCAAAAAAAAAAATAGTAATATTTCTATTTATTAAAAAATAAAAAATAGAAAGATTTAGAGTTTCCAAGTCAAGTGCTTCTGTTGAGATTTTAATGAAAGAGTATTTGGGGTAATTACATTTTACTACCTTAAACTATATATCAAGTTACACTCTGCACCATGCATGGTTAACACTCTACTTAAATTATAATTAACTCGTGTTATGTAAAGTGTAATCGGGAATATAGTTTAAGGTGATAAAGTATAATTTCTCATTTGTTTTTAAGGAATTGAGAGAAGGGATAATTGTGTCTTTTCACATAATGTCATATTTTTCCGTCCAAGTTAATAGCTCAGTTGACGGCGTGATGCAAAGTGTAACTTGAGTTATAATTTAAAGTTCTAATTGTGTATTTTGAAAGGTCAAGGTGTAAAGTATAATTTGGGGAATAGTTTATATATAATGGTAAAGTGTAATTTCTCATAGCGTATAGGATACATATATATGGGATGAGACCTACATATGTCGTTAGAAGAAGTATCATGAGATTGTCTCATAAAATACTTTTTTTTTTTCAACCTAAACAACACTCAAGTTTGGTCAACATGACCAAGGGCTATCTTGTAGCTTAATTAGTACTTTCTTTTCTCTTGTTTCTCATACGATGGAGCATTTCAAAAGCAACTGTAGTATTATCTGTTATGAGTCTATTAGGCACAAAAGCACTTTGTGAGTCAGATATTACATTGGGTAAAATTGGTTTCATCTGGTTAGCTAGAACCTTAGATATAATCCTTGATACAACATTACACAAACTAATAAGGAGATACTCCGTAATATATTCTGGTTGATTTTTTTGGGAATGAGAACAATATGCGTGTGGAGGCCCAAGGACCGAGGAAGGATAAAACCACTGTGACCATCGTTCGTTCATCGGGAGGAAGCACTTTTACCCTGAAGAGGGGGGTCGCCCGTGGAGAGGAGGGGAAGAGACAAAATACCTCCTGGAAATCTGGATGGAGAGAATGGAGTTTAGGGAGAGATTCGAGGTAGTTGAAAGAAGTTTCCTGTGAAAGCTCATCTACTACCTCCGCATTAAATGATTGGCAATAGTTTTATCAGCTGCATTGATGAAGAAATGACCTGAACAGTAGATTCATAGCTAAGTAGTTCCTTCTACCACCTTCAACAGGAATATAATGGGACAAGTGTCCTAAGGAGGACTTAGAGGATTGCAAATAGAGGACTAGGATGCAAGAAGCATGGGAGTATATAAAGGAAGAGAACTTCCAAATGAAAGGGGCCGGAAAAAATCAAGAAAAAGATATTAGAACAAGAACAGTAAGAAGAAAGAGAGAGAGAACTGTGTGTATCCTTGCATAAAAACATCGTCCTCGGGCGAGCTTGTAAAGAACCATCAATTTACTTGTTTTTAACTACTGTTCATTCCTTTCCTGTTTGAATCTTCGGACTTGAGCCCGACTTATTTTATCCACTCTTTAAACAAATTTTTATCTGTTTGGGCCTAGTTAGGCGGTACAGGCTTCACTATTCTAAGTAGATTTGGGCCCCTAATTTTCGTGTCCTTACAATGTGCATAATTCATTTTTCTTAAGTATCTTCCTGAGTGTAAAACAGATAATATAGCAGCAATACAATATGCCAGAATTTTTGAAAAAAGAAAGATGACATACCATCGGGCCTTGGTGATTTGGATGGGTGCATCTGGGAAAGAGCAATCTTCACTTCTTCCTCTGTATATGTGCGGGTCAAGGATTGGGCCATTCCCTCCATCGCTACCTGGTCCATTGATTCAATCATATCTTCCACATCCCTTGAATTGGAGGATGTATATAGTTGCTTGTAGTACTCCTCTGCTATGTTGGCTATTTTATCCTCATTAGTTTGCCACACTCCATCCCTATCATACAACCTCACAATGTTGTTCTTCCTTCTTCTTTGGCTCGCCCTTTGGTGGAAGAATTTTGTATTTTTTAATCTCGCCAGTAACCATATGGATCTCTATCGTTGTCTCCAAAATACCTCTTCATGGTGTAAGAGTTCATTGATCTCCTTTTTCACCACGTGTATCTTTTCAATATTTGGCCCATAGCCGGACTCCATCAATTCTATCAATTCTCCTTGTTTTGCATCTAGCCGAGTTCTGGTGTTCCCAAAGGTGACTCGGCTCCATGCTATAAGGTTCATTCTACATTTTTTTTTCTACAAATAGGCAGCATATGGGGCTGCCTTGGGGCTATGTTTGATTCCAAGAATCTCGAATTATTGTCTCACAATCTGTATGGGTTACCACTTCTCTTCAAACTGCTGGAATTTGTGTCTTTGTTGCTTGGGTTGGGTAGGTGGATCCATGTCCATCAGAATAGGATAATGGTCAGAGTAGGATGTTGGAATGTGTCTCACTTTGGTTCTTGGGAACATCTCTCTCCACTCCAATGTTGCAACTGCCCTGTCTAATCTTTCCTCAACAAAAGCTGATCCAACTCGACCGTTCCTCATGTAAAGCGATAGCCATTGAACCCCAAATCAATTAGCCCATAATGGAGAAGAGTTTGTCGGGATCCCATCATTGCTCCCATCGGTCTAAGGTTGCCACCATTCTTTTCATTAGAGGACAAGATTTCATTGAAGTCACCTAAACATACCTAAGTGAGAGATGCTTGAGCATGTAGATGTCTCATAAGTCTCCATGTTTCGCCTTTAAGTTCTTCCTCTGAGTGCTCATATATCCCTGTTAATCTCCACAGTGAATCATATGTATGAACTCTCACATCAATATGGTTGGGTGAGTAGGTCTATGTGTCTATGGTCACTTCATGTGCTTTCCAAAGTAGTGCTAGTCCCCCCCCCCCCCTACAGCTATCACATGACATAGCAAGCATAGCAGAGAACCCCAACTCTATTTTAATTGGTTCCATTTTATAGAAAGTCAATTTTGTTTCCATGAGAAACAAAATTATGGGAGCCTTTTTCCTCACCAATTCATTAAGGGCTTCAACTGCATGGCGGTTCCAAAGCCCCCGACAGTTCCAGCTTATGGTGATCATTGTGATCGGTGGGGCTGAGCATCAGCCTCCATCGTTGGTAAATCAGTTTGTATTGTTTTGTCCCTGAACTTGGTCCGCTTACCTTCTTCCTTCCCATGGTCTGTGCTCTCATTCTATCTTTTTTTGCCCACTGTCAATAAGCTAGGCTATGAGGGTCTGGTTCTTTCTATGGCTGGGGAACGGGTGATTTTTTTCCTCGTGTTTTTTGTTTTTGGGTCTTTAGGTTGGTCACGTGAGGGTGTGTTTAGGGTTTGGGAGTGTGTTTGTGTGGCGCCATAGCTAATTGGGACCGAGAATAACTCAGTTCCTTGATTCTCAGTGGTCATTATTGTGGGCTTTGATTTTGGGGTAATTGATGGTGTCGTATTTGGCATGTCCAGCTATGTTGAATTTCTGATCCATTGTGGGACTTAATTGTTTCGATTTTAGACTTCTATGGACCTGTAACTGCCATATTTATTGTGTGGAGCTGTGATAACGTAACTGGGACGTTATGGGAATGAAGAGATCGTGATTGTTACTCCGCAAATATCAAGTTGGCATTAAACTCATTTGACCCATCGATTTTTTCGATTTTGGCTTCACGGTTTCATGTGGTGATGGCGTTGCTGTGGTTTGAGGTTGAGCATTTGGGAAGATTCGGTTTCGACGTGCATGGTTCTGTTCCCCGCCTGCTTCCATTGTTTGCCCCCGAGGACCTGCTTTGAGCCACTCACCATACAATTTCTCTCCATTCACTGTGTCCATCGGTAGCGTACATTCTTTTTGGTCGTGGCCAATGCACCCACAGTTGTAGCACCAGCCAACTAATCGTTCATACCTAAAGGCCACTCAAGATGTCTCTCCTTCCGGGCTGATCACTGGACCTCCTTGCTTGAGAGGTTTATTCAATGGGACTTCAACTCGTATTCGCAGGAATCTGGATTGGTCCAATTTGAACGCTTTACAATCCACCTCCACCAACTCCCCTATGCTCCTGCCAATATCACTGCTTGCCTCCTCATTAATTAGGTCAAAGGGCAACTCCCACACTTAAATCTAGAAGGGTTGTTTCAGGAATGTCACAGACCTGACTGACATTCCTTTTTCCCATCGTCGAAGAGCCAAAAGATGATTATTAAAGCACCACAGCCCGTTGTTCCAAACTCACATCAATTGCTTGGGGTTTAAGGCGGAAAGGATTTGAGCTGCAAAATTAGTAGCATATCATAACTATCCAAAAAAAAAAAAAGTTTGGTCAATATGAAGACGATTTTGATTTGATTTTGAATTTTTTTATGAACAGAAATTCTCTACTGTATTTTAAGTGTTTCACTTCATGTTTTACAAAACTACAACATTCTATGTGTCTAATTTTTTATAAGAGTTTATTTGTTTTTTTTTTTTAAAAAGTAGTCAGCTGGCATATTTTTATTCATTTTTATATATGTTCATGTTCAGCTCAGCTGCCATTAAACTTGGGTACATATCAAAATGATGGTGACTTCAAAGATAAAAAAAGTTTGGTACATATTTATCAAAAAAGAAAGTTTGGTAAATATCAAATTGACGGTGACTTTAAAAAATAATAAATAATATATAAAAAAGACCGTGACTTAAAAAATAAAAAGTCACCATCATTTTTATTCTTACCAAACTTTAATAGTGGTTAAGCTGACAATGACGGTGCTTCGCTGTTCAAAATTTCAAGTACAGAGACGAATAAGAAAAAAAGAAATGACACACATTCCATTTGCATCCTTTTTTCCTTCGCGTTTTCAAGCTGGTGGTGGTGGGAGTAGACCAAACTTTTTCCCTATAAAAATCCACATTCCGGCTCTCCATTCTAAGCAGTCATAGACATTTCTTACAATCTCATTAAGAACTATGGGTTGCTTAATAATATGTCTCTCTCAACTCTTTTTCCTCGTGTTTCTCTTGCATTCTCAACCTACTTCTTCATCATCTTTCTCCTCTTCTTCTACACTATCATGTTCCCAAGAGCAGAGCTCAGCGTTGCTCAAATTTAAGCAACTTCATTCTTATCCAACTTCTTCTTCTTCCAAATATTCTGATGACTGTGATCAAAAGAAAGAGTCTTGGAAGGAGGGCAGAGATTGTTGCTCATGGGATGGGGTTACGTGTGATACAATGGGGAGAGACGTGATTGGCCTTGACCTTAGTTGCAGTGAGCTTCAAGGCACCATTCATTCCAATAGTAGCCTCTTTCTTCTCCCTAACTTGCAACAGCTCAACCTTGCTTTCAACTTCTTCAATTCACCGATTTCATCTGGCTTTGGTCAGTTTGCTAAGTTGGAAAAACTTGATCTTTCTTCTTCTGAGTTTTCTGGTCAAGTCCCACATGAACTATCTAAACTCTCCAAACTGTCCTCACTAGATCTCTCTGGCAATAAACAAGTTAGTCTCAATACATCTGTCATGAGGAGGCTTGTTCAAAATCTGACCAAGCTAAGAGAACTCCGTCTTGATGGTGTTCAGATGTCACTTGTTTTGCTTGATTCTTTGATGAATCTGTCCTCTTCTTTGACAGTCCTTAGTCTCAATGGTTGTGGATTGCATGGCAACTTACCATATAACATTTTCCGCCTACCAAACCTAAGGGAGCTCAGTTTAATTTGTAATCCTGAACTCAGAGGGGCTTTCCCAACGACAAATTGGAGCAATCCCTTGATGTTTTTGGATGTCTCTACCACAGGTTTCTCAGGACCATTGCCAAATTCCATTGACAATCTAAAATTCTTAAAGCATTTGGGATTATCTCAGTGCAATTTCAATGGCTTGATACCTGCGTCATTTGGTAACCTTACGCAAATTACTGAATTAGATTTATCAGGTAACAATTTTGTTGGTGAGTTGCCATCATCACTTTCAAACCTCAAGAACCTGTCTTTCTTGAATCTCCGATGCAACAAGTTAAGTGGTAAGATCCCATCATCACTTTCATGTGGGCAACATCCAATCCTTTAAAATACTTTTGA
Source organism: Quercus lobata (assembly GCF_001633185.2). Taxonomy (NCBI): domain Eukaryota; kingdom Viridiplantae; phylum Streptophyta; class Magnoliopsida; order Fagales; family Fagaceae; genus Quercus; species Quercus lobata. The sequence continues at coordinate 6,428,831 of NC_044911.1, read as the reverse complement.
ATCTAATGGAATTGCAATTTTACAGGATCAATACCCGAGTCCTTTGGAAACCTCACGAAAGTTACTTATTGTTACCTTTCATCTAACAGCTTCATTGGCCACATTCCATCATCACTCTCAAATCTAAAGGATCTCACTTTTCTGGACCTCGGAGGCAACAATTTTGAAGGTACACTTCAGATTTTTTGACCAAGCTCACAAAACTCACAAATTTAGACTTAAATTCTAACCACCTTATTGGTCAAATTGGTGAATTCCAAAATGCCAAGTCATTGGAGATTCTTTTGTTATATAATAACAGGCTAAATGGCTCTGTTCCAAAGTCAATCTCAAATCTGGTGAAACTTCAGAAGCTTGATATTTCTTCAAATAATCTGAGTGGCACTATAGAATTTGATATGTTCTCAAAGCTCAATGAAATCGATTTTCTAGACCTATCCTATAACAGTCTGTCTTTGAGCATCAACAACAATTTAAAGTATACCTTCCCCAAACTTAAATACTTGAAACTAGCATCTTGCAACATAACTAAATTTCCATACTTAAGAACCTTGTTCTTAGACACCTTAGACCTATCTAACAATAGGATCAAAGGCCAAGTCCCAAAATGGATGTTTAAAGAGCTAGGGAATTTGAAATCATTAAATCTTTCTCATAACTCTCTGACAAGTATAGAGCAAATTCCAGGAGAGAATTTAGAAAATCTTGATCTTCATGCCAACTTTCTTCAAGGAACTTTTCCTGTTCCACCATCTTCCGTGGTTTTCTTTTCTATCTCAAACAATAAATTGACCGGGGAAATACCTTCTTCAATTTGCAATCTAACCCTCCAAATCCTTGATATCTCCTTTAACAATCTAACTGGTACGATTCCACGATGTTTGGGATACTTGAGTGATTTTCTCTCGGTGATGGATTTGCGAACAAATAGATTCCATGGAACCATCCCTGAAATGTTTGCAAAGTGCAAAAGCTTGAGAACTCTTGTCTTTAATCACAATCAATTGGAAGGGTCATTACCACAATCTTTGGTCAATTGTAAAAAGTTGGAAGTTCTAGACTTTGGAAATAACAAAATAACTGATTCATTCCCCTATTGGTTGGAAGCGCTTCCAAAGCTACAAGTTCTTGTCTTGAGGTGCAATAGATTTTATGGTCAAATTGAAGATTTCAAGGCCAACTCATCTTTTGCTATGTTGCGAATAATTGACCTTTCTCAAAATAATTTTATGGGTCATTTAACTTCCAATTTTTTTGAAGGATTGAAAGCTATAAAAACAGTCAATGAAAATGAAGTTTCATTGAAATATATTGGGGAAGACTATTACCAAGACTCAGTAATGGTGGTATGGAAAGGGCATGAACGTAAGCTAGAGAGAATCTTAACCATCTTCACTACCATTGACCTCTCATGCAACAAGTTCCATGGGAAAATTCCAAAAGTACTTGGAAAACTTCAGTTTCTTCGAGAGCTCAACCTCTCCCACAATAGCCTAACTGGCTATATCCCATCATCGTTGGGAAATTTGTTGCTACTTGAATCCTTAGACCTCTCTTCAAATATGCTCAATGGCTCCATTCCAATGCAATTAACAAGTTTAACATTTTTAGCTGTTTTAAACCTTTCACAAAACAAACTTATAGGACCCATACCTCAAGGCCTACAATTTAATACATTTCAAAACAACTCATACATTGGGAACAAAGGATTGTGTGGATTTCCATTGTCGAAGAAATGTAGGATTGTTGAGCCACCATCATCTGAAGAGGACAACGATTTAAAGTTTACAAGTGGATTTGGTTGGAAGGCGGTGATGATGGGGTATGGATGTGGATTCGTGTACGGGATAGCTATGGGATATCTTGTTTCCAAGTCTAGAAAACCTCAATGGCTTGTAAGCTTGGTTGGGATATCTTGTTTCCAAGTCTAGAAAACTTCAATGGCTTGTAAGCTTGGTTAAAGGAGAATAGTATCTAAAGAAGAGAAGGGAGTAATAATTAAACATCAAGAGGAAGATGAAATTAAAGCAATTAAGGGGTGGTTGATGTGTTTTGAAAAAAAAATTCCCTAGAATATTATTGTACTATTGTTTTATATATGCTTGTCTTAGAAGTTGCACAATAATTTGTATGTATAGAAGTTGCTTACTTCTTCAAAGAATAATCGTGCTCATATATGATGAGCATATATATATATATATATATATATATACAGGAATTCCATGTTTTGTTTGTTTTTTAAGATTGTGTGGCATGTTGGAATTTAGTTTGGGATGGTCTTGCGCTGGCTTCTAACATTTTCTTTATATCAATGAATAATTGATTTTATATCAGAAGAAAAAAAAATGGAATATTTCAAATCATAATCATAAAAATACTAGAATTCAAAATGAAAAAGGGTTTAAACATGAAAATTAGATCTGGTCCTTGATTAGGCATGGAAAAGTGGAAAACACACCCTTATTCAAGGAAGGTCGAAGTTTTGTCAGCTGCCACCCCCCTCCCCGCTCTCCAACCACAAAAAGAAAAAACCAAAGACCTACTCTATAGAAACTTCCAATACCCATGAAGAATTATTTTTACCACTTCTTTGCCCAAAATCTCAAGGCCAATATAGAAGGTTACAAGTGTGAGAGATTATCGTTAGAGTATGAGCTTTTCTTTCTCTTACCATGGACTTTGAAACCTATTAAAGCAAGTATTTCAAAGGTATTTGGGATTATTTCTTAATGTGTTGTTCGAAAGATTTTATTGTGGTGAAGTTGGTTTTTGTAGAGGTCATTGAGGTAAGCTTGTATTTCTCTTAATTTGTAGTCTAAGCTCAAGTTGTGTGATAAAACTTGAGTAAAAGATCAATGTAACTTGTTGATTATAGTGGATCATTCCAAACACGACTTGTCTACGTAGACTTATAGTGTTTTTGGATGGAGGGGAGTAGAAATGAATGAAATATTGAGGGTTTAATAAATCTTATTTGGAATTTTTTAAATTGGGGCGGGGGGAGGACGTATTTATGCCTATGTTGTGTATCCTCCCAATTTTCATTTTATTTTTTTACAAGGTACCTTAATTTTAATTTTTTTAAATAGGAAGAATTTGGAAAAGAGGGAAGGGATTCCATTTATTTTAAAATTTTAATTTCCAATTTACCCCTATGATGAATTAATAACAGATATCAATTTATATGACCATTCTTTTCTGCTCTCCTCACCTACTTAATTTTTAATACAACTAGATGATCATCTGTTCTCATTTTTCTTAATTTTTAAAATATCTATTCTCCTTTTTCTTAATTTTTAAAATATCTCCTATAAAAAAATTTAAAATATCTAATTGAGGGTAACCATTCCTCTCCCGTCTAGTCTCCTCTACTTTCTCCCTTACTCTTTACTCTCCTTTCTCTCCAAACTTCCAAACATACTAATGGTATTGAACCTCTTAAATCTTGTATGCATTGTTTATGCCTTCTATGTGTTTGGTAAATGTATTATTATTAGCAACGCAATGTGTTATAACCATGTTGTATATGCTAGAATAGATGTGGAAGGGAAGCATAGAGGGTTATGTGGTTCAGCAAGTCACGGAGGAATCCTTAAGGGCTAATCTTTATTGCATAAGAGGTAGTAATAAAACCTGTATTACAATGAACCCTAACATGAGTACATATAGGCACTAAACCCTATACTAGTACAAGTAGGACTGGGCTGGCCTATTACATTGGGCTAATATGTCTAATATATATCTCTAACATGTGTTTGATAATTTGTCTCTTACGATACCACAAAAAAAAAAAAAGAAAAAAAAAAGTCCTCTGTGAAATTGAAATGTATTAATAACTAAGATTCCATATTACATATGTTCTTAGCTTAGTCTTGATATTTCTTATCGGTAACTTCCATTAACTTTGTGTTGGTAAATCCATTCCTGGTTGCCAATATTGATTAAGGCTCTTACCAGGAAGTGGTTTGTTTCAACCAACATCTTAGACAATTATATAAATCATCATCCATTTCACCTTCTCAACAATGTGGCATTTGGCGATCTGCCCACAGGTTTTTCTGTCTTTAGTATGGCTTTGATGTTTCTACAAGCTGTAAGTATCGTAATTTATTGCTAGGATGCTCTTCCACAATTTAACTTTTTAGGGTTTTTTGGTCAGACTAGAGAATGTTGAAGCAGAACAACCTCTTACCTTTCCAAAGTCTTCCTTCAAGTTACTTTTACAACCAATCTAGGCAATTACGTATGGAAACTTGGGTTAAATCTCATGGCGCATACATTGAAATTGAAGTGAGTTGTAGCGATTTTGAGCTATAATGCCAAAGCCAGCAACTGACATTTGACCATTTGCCTGGGGAGAGAGAGAACTCTTGCAAGTGATTGTATTTTGTATTTGTAGCCTACATATACTTATGTGTACAAGATCTGCAATTCATCTATATAATACCTAAAAGCTTAAGAATAACATTTATTATTGTTATGCTCATGTTGAACCACATCAACATAGCATTTCGGTTCATTCAATTCTTTTCGGTCCACTTCAATCCATTCAGTCCATTCGTTTTATTTCAATCCACTTCAGTCCATCTGGTCCACTTTTGTCCATCCAATTTGGTCCACTTCTTACCAATTCGGTCCACGTTGGTCTATTTCAATCTATTTTAGTCTATTTTGGTCCATTGGTCCATTTTGGTCCACTCTAGTCCACTTCAATCTGTTTAGTTGACCTCAGTCCATTTTGTCCTCTTTGATGATGCTTTAGGAGTCTGTTTAATTGACAATTATGTCAAATTTTCAGTGTAATATCGATAAGTATCTTGCTAAAATTATATTTTTCTTATGTTATTAAAGTTTTGTATTTTTTTTTTTCCTAATATTAAGTGATGGATTTGCTTATACATGTTTCCTTCTTTAGCCATTCAAGACGTATAAAGGACAAACCATTTGTATGAAGTACTAGAAAAAAAATCCAATCACACAATAATTTATTTACAAAATACCTCGCATTATATTGTAATTGAATGTAAAATATATTATATTTTCTTAAAAAAAAATACAAAATTAAAAACACTTTCTAATAACAAATATATAGATAGCTTAATTTACAAAATTTAATATATATTGTATTGACTATATTTTATTAGAAAATAATCATTTCATTTTAAGAAGGGATTGAGACTAATACTTATAAGTCTCATATACTATTTTAATTTTTTACTTAACAGAAAAAAAAAAAAAAATCATCAAATATTTTAACCAAAAAAAAAAAAACAAATCGTCAAAATTTTTTGGAGCATTGTGCAGATCTGCTATTAGTGTTTATAAAGCCTGCATGTAACAAAATTACAAAAATATTATTGAACAACCAGAATTCACTAAGCACTTTTCTCAACCAAAAAAAAAAATCACTAAGCACTAAACGTGTTTTTAATGGACTAAACGTGTTTTTAATGGATTAAAACGCCAACACCGCAATAAAGAAACATCTTACTTATCAAAATATCAGTGTACGTACGAACTTGACATAGGATCAATGGCAGAGCTGGGATTTAATTTCAAGGGTGGCAAAATTTATAAAAGCAACACACATGTGCTGATGAACACATAAACGCAAATACTTGATACCAATCTGAATAATGACAAATCATTCACGTGAATACCCAGCTATGTTTTAATGTAGACAAAGTTATAAGATAACAATTTTTTATATGATGTAAATTTGTTAGGTGTTTGTGAATTTTTTAAATTTAAAATTTTACTTACGATTCACATTAAAGGATTATTAGTAGGTAGACAAATCCAAAGTATAGCTCTTGTTAGATCTGATATTTTGATTAATTAAACTCATAAAATAGTCCACTCCCAATATTTTTTAAGACTAATATGAGAACTTATAGCCAAGAGTCTTGTAGCTCAATTGACACTTTTAGTGTTTCTAATAAAAACATTCAGAGTTTAAATTTTCTATCTCCCATTATAACTATCGAATTATCAAATTTAAAAAAAAAAAAGTGAAAACATGGGTCTAGTTAATGAGTGCCCCAGCACTTTCATTAAGGTTGATTTTTTAATTGCAGTCAATTTCCTTTTTATAAGTACTCAAGTCACTTCAACCACTTCCTAATACAAGCATTCAGCCAAAAAAAAAAAAAAACTATACAAGTGGGATTCGTTTAAAGCCTCCTTAATAAGTGTACAAGAGCATAGGTGAACAAAAGCCAACAAAAATTCACAAGTAAAATTTTTCTTCGAGAACTTCTCAAATTCACAAAAATTCACATGAATCCAGACTTCTTTCCCTGAGTTTTCGAGGCTACTGTTAGCTAGAACGATATCTAGTCTTACTGCATTTCCATTATGCGTTTGGTGGTATCAGGGATCTACTCAATCAAAACCATTCTGCATCAGCCTCAACCATTTATTATAAAATGTTGAAGTGAATACTCTTAGCTAAGTTAGCTTAAATAGGAAAAAAAATGAGGTTTTAGCCAGTTATAGTGTTACTAAATTGTTATTGAGGCTGGTGTGAGTGGGTTATGAGCTTAGTTACCGAAAAGAAAAAAGTAAATGGGAAGACTTAAAATGCAAGTGCAAAGACTAAGACTTAAATTGTTAGTGTTTGTGAGATACCCATTACATTAGTGCGGAAGAGGTACCCATTACATTAGTGCTTCTTGAGTCATTAGCCAAAGTCATGATAGAATATAAGAAATCAACGAACCTGCCCTAAGAAATCAAAGAATCTATGATGGCTTTGTTGAGAAGATAAATAAAAGTTAAATAAATTTAATAAAAAAAAAAAAATGAAGATACAAGTACAACTATGAGGTAGTTGTCATCACCTTTTCATATAAAATATACATCTTCCAGTTCTTCTTTAAAGACATAATATATTTACTTCTGATCTCATTTGGAATTATGAGGTGGTTAATATGGCTCTCTCAACACTTCCACCTCTTACTGCTCTTCTATTCTCTTTTTACTTCTTCATCATCATCATCTTTTGCCTCTACTTTGAAACCACTGCGCTCCCAAGACCAGCAGTTAGCATTACTCCATTTTAAGCAATTATTTACCTTTTCAGAATTTGCTTCTTATGATTGTGACCTTTTGGGTTATCAGCATTCTTATCCAAAGATGGAGTCTTGGAAAAAGGGCACTGATTACTGCTCATGGGATGGGATTACTTGTGATAGGGTGAAGGGAAACCTGATTGGCTTTGACCTCAGTTGTAGCTGGCTTCAAGGCACCATCCCTCCCAATAGTACCCTCTTTCTTCTCTCTCACTTGCAATATCTCAACCTTGCTTTCAATGACTTTGATTTTTCATTGATTTCATCTGGGTTTGGTCAATTTACTAGGTTGAGATATCTTAACCTTTCAGGTTGTGTGTTTTCTGGCCAAGTCCCACTTCGTTTATTGCGCCTCTCCCTATTGGCCTCACTATATCTCTCTCAAAATCATTTTGTTAGTCTCGAAACATTTGTTGTTAGAAGGCTTGCTAAAAATTTGAAGATGCTAAGAGAACTTCATCTTGATTTGGTTGACATGTCTTCTGTTTCACTTAGGTCTTTGATGAATTTTTCTTCTTCATTGACAACACTTAGTCTCTTTAACTGTGAATTGCAAGGGACATTACCAGTTGATATTTTTCGCCTACCAAACCTACTTACGCTCACTTTAACATCTAATATTGAACTCAGAGGGTTTTTTCCATTGGTAAATTTGACAAGTCCCTTAAGGTTTCTGGATCTCTCTTACACTAATATCTCGGGAGAATTACCAAAATCAATTGACAATCTAAAATTCTTAAGGAATTTGGGATTACATCAATTCAATTTTAATGGCCCAATAATTGCATCACTCGGTAACCTTACACAACTCACTGATTTGGATTTATCTGACAACCATTTTAGCGGTGAGATACCATCATCACTTTCAAACCTCAAGATGCTCTTATACTTGGGTCTAGAATATAACAATCTCAATGGTATAATCACTTTCATTTTACAATGTATAGTTTGTGCAAATTGTTTGAATCTCATAAAATTGCAATTTTGCAGGTTCAATTCCCTCATCAATTGGGGACCTCACGAAAGTTACTCAAATTTTCCTCCGATCTAACTACTTCACCGGTCAAATTCCATCACTTTCAGAGCTAAAGGATCTCAATCTTATTGACCTAAGATTCAACAACCTTAGAGATAGAATTCCTAATTTTTTGACCAACCTCACAAGACTCACCAAAGTTTACTTGTCTTATAACCAACTCACTAGTCAAATTGATGAATTCCAAAGTAGCAATTCCTTAAAAATTTTAGATTGGAAAATAACAGGCTTTATGGTTCTATTCCAAAATCAATATCTAATCTTGTGAATCTTATAGAGCTTGATATTTCATCAAATGACTTGAGTGGCATTGTGGAATTTGATTAGTCTACAAATCTCAAGGAACTTCAAACTCTTGATCTTTCATATAACAATTAATTATTGAGCATCAAAAGAAAATTTAATGATCCCTTCCCTGCTCTTCAATCTTTGAACTTAGTTTCTTGCAACATAACCGAATTCCCAAATTTCATAAAACTGTC